>NW_026459976.1:0-69203 GCF_021730395.1 Mercenaria mercenaria | reverse complement strand
TTCACCAGACTTGCTGACAATGTTTGTGGGCATTACATCTCGGCCAGTTTCGATAACTAGCCAAATTGTACCAGGCACTCTTTGATTATAGTCATTGAATTACTCGAAAAACGGGGAATTTAGCCTTGTCCGCTCTTTTAAGTCGAACAGTTTTCATCCGATCTTCACTAAACTTGCTGACAATGTCGGTGGGCATAATATCTCAGCCAAGTATTATTACCACCCAAATCGCCAAATGGCTGTTGTAGGGAGGTTGCACCATATACTTTTTTAATGATGATACGCAGAAAAAAAACAACATTCAATGAATTACGTATATTATGTATGAAGTGAAATAAAGATAGAATAAAAAGGTTATTTAAGGTCTAACATTGTTCTGTATAATATATATTTACACTCATACCAAGCTGAGAAAAACTAGAAAAGGCAGGAATACAATATTCAGTGAAACATTTTTAATTTAAACTATTAATATAGTAAGATAAAACAGATATAGAATAAAAAGGTTATTTAACATTGTACTGTACAATACGAGATATATTTGGACTCGTAGCGGCTCGTCCAATATGGTTTTCTCAGCTGGGTACGAGTCCAAATATATCTCCGTATTGTACAGAACAATGTTAAATAACCTAATATTATTTTGCAATGAATAAAACATGTTTGTATGAATTCATACATGTCTACACAAGCAGAAGTATATATTACTTATACAATGTATTGGTATAACGACTAACCATTAAAAGCATTCCGGTATAGCCAGTGCCTCGCATGTTTGTGAATGCTCGCAAAACCATCTCGTCATCCTGTTAAAAACAAAACAGCAAAAATAGTTATATAAACTCAATTTATTTATTTTACCTACACATATACTATAGTTCATTCTTACATTAAAACCACTTAACACTCTCTCGAATTCAAGAATTGGTTGCAGTCAATAGAACTATGTATTTCAATATTCAGGCAACATCTCTGTTATATGTTAGAATATTCCTTCTATCCACTTAGGCTCATGCAATATACTGTACATAACCAACCGGTATATTTAAATGCAGTTGACGCGATTATTTAGCAAACGATATGTTTTAAATAAAAGTAACAAATGTTACATATATAACGAACGGTTTGACATAACTTTCAAAGGAACAGACACAAAAACAACTAGAAGGGTAGTTAATAACAGATTTAATGACACGTTCTAGACCTGTTAATATGGGAGTTATGCACATATGATTTTTGTAACGTGTGTTACAATTGCAAACTCGTACAAACATACCGCTAAGTCTTTTACAATTCAAGTATGTAAGACATTTATCCACCATTTTACTCATTATTTGCTATTATTAATTGAATATGGTTTGGCATTTAATTACTTATTTTCGCAGAGACGCATGTGTTTTCGAAACTTATTTAGATAACTTAATTGTGACAAAGTAAATCTTACAGAAAGCTTACAGACAATAATAGTGTTCGAATCTCTCACAAAGATGAATCGTATCTGTAGTAGCAGGGGGCTTTATTTGTTTAGTTCATTTTAACAGATATGCGAGATTAGACTACAACGACTATCGATGACCTGGCACTGTTCAGTGATGAAACAGATTACCTAGAATTTCAGAGATGAAATAGAACGTTGCAATAAACTTTGCGGCATTTATTTACTCAATATAAAATTGATACGCGCAATCTGTTTGAGAAAGCCTCCTTCTTGGAAACAAAATTAATGATTCTGATAAACTGTCGCTCACTTTAAGACCATGTAGTAAATTTTTAACAAAACTGTTATAACGTAATTGATATATCAATTTTTATCCTGTTTTGTAGAAACATGTTATGTTAGCAAGAGCTTCACTAGCGGTTATATCTTGTAGTACATACCATTTCAACATATATAATATATGTTCATAGTATTTCAATAAACAAGTAAGAAACTTGACTAAGAAACTTCATACACCCATGATGACTATTCCTCTATGTACGAACGGTGACCTCAAAAACATTAGCGATCATGCACTGCCCATGTACGATGTACCTGTAATGTCTAAGAATCATAGGTGAAGTCAGTCTCCAATTACTAGTATTAAGTAGAAACGGTTCACGTGCTGACAGTCACTGCCCCTTGATGTTTGACATACTAGTCTCAAAATTGATAGGGGGCATTTACTATACATGAGCAGTGTGTCTGTACAATTTGATGATCATACAGCAAGACGTTCTCAAGATATTTAACGAAAACGGTTTTTGCAGGGTCACATTGACCTTCATCTTTATTCGACTAACCTCAAAATTCAAATGGATCATTTGCTACCCTGGTGCAATGTGTATATAAAGCTTGAAGATCAAGTCATTCTCAAGATGTTAAGCATATATTTTTGTAATACTGTCAACTTGACCTTTGATCCACTGAAAATAAAGAGCTGCCATTCATTGCCAATATGCGTATCAAGTTTTAGGATCATAGTTAAAAACAATTTAAGATTTTGATCGGGAACGAAACTACTAACAGGCAGGAGGAGTACGTACAAACGGACAGATGTCCAGCGCCTTTACGGAATACATCTTCGGATGTATAGGAAAAGAAAAATACCTAAAGGGGATAAATGTTTTGGCTGTTTCGGAAGAACACAAGCCTAATGTAAATGGACAATTTAAAAGTCATCAGGTATGTGAAATTGATATATTTCATTGATATACTTAGGCAAAATGATGCGCAAATCAAGGTATAAATGCAAAAATATTCTTAACTCCATGGACTTCGAACCCTTGTTGCATAACTCTATTGACTAAGAACCCCAACATTTTTGTTATAAAAATAATATAAATAGTGCAAAATACACGACACTTGGTAATACGGCTGTTTCAATAGTATGAAATCTATATCTGCAATTATTTTAGGAAATATCACCATTAAAATTTTACAAAAATGCGTTTTCTATTAAATGGAGATAGGTACCTTTTTGCAAAGGCCCTTTCAATTATTATTGTTACACCATATTCTTATATCCTTAAAAATACAATATCTAGGTCTATTCATTACGTAACTCAATGAAGTAAATTTGGCTTTGTATCCCGCCCCACGCGATCATAGATAAACACACACATTTGAATTTTCCAACATCGATATAATCAACCTAGATTGGTTTTATAAACTCAAATATGGTTGGTGAGATCTACATGAGTTAAAAATATGAAAAATGCCTTCTGTCATTAAATGTTCCATATCTTTTAAAAACTCCTACAAACTTAACTTTGCTACCCTTTCAGCTTCGTCTCATAGCTACTGTTCCGTCTAAACAGCTGATCGTATGTTTTGGCATGTTGCCGTTTGACTCCCTGTATATGGCAAGCCGAATTCGGAGCTCTGTGTATAGATCTAGTACACATCATCAGTAAGCTGCATAGATGCGTATAGATGTGTAAAGTGGACAGATTTTTTAAAGGTTTAGTGTGGGATATAACGAAAGCTTTTAAACTTTCACGATTCAAATTAATTAAAAAAAAAACTTATATGAGCCGTGCCATGAGAAAACCAACATAGTGGGTTGGCGACCAGCATGGATCCAGACCAGCCTGCGCACCTGCGCAGTCTGGTCAGGATCCATGCTGTTCGCTAACAGTTTCTCTAATTGCTATAGGCTCTGAAAGCGAACAGCATGGATCCTGACCAGACTGCGCAGATGCGCAGATGCGCAGGCTGGATCCATGCTGGTCGCAAAGCCACTATGTTGGTTTTCTCATGGCACTGCTCATATTTTTCTACATGATTTTGTCTGTCATGTCCAGGGATTAAATCTAGACTTGAAGTCAAACACGTGTTATAATACAAAAATATGTACTTAAAGTCAATGCAGTCGCGTGCACGTATTGCATCTTGAAAGTAAAGCAAGGTTGAAAAGTAATATTTATGAAAAGGCAGACGAACAGTTCTGATAGGTCTCGGACCTTTCGGCTTCGACTAAAACTGATTCGGTGTCAATTTTCTTTCAAGGTTGGACCCGTAACAACAAATCAAAAACGTTCACCAACAGCGCGTGCTCACGAAAATCTCCGTGTTTGTACACTTTTTCTCCAATTTTTGCATGCCCGAAAATGATAAAAAGAAACTAAGGTATTAAACTAAAACAATAAGCCGTAACCATATATTTCAGAAACTGAATTTTTTCAACTGCCTTTATTTGTAACACCGAGGTCTGTAGTCATTGTGATGAAATATTTGAGTAAATCAATTATCAATTATTCAATTATCTTCAATAACCTCTTCAGTGGTGTAATAAGATAATACACTTACTTTGATAAGATGTTCCACCTGAATCTGATTCTTCCCAACATATGCATTCACCTCGAAGTGTTCACTTTCATAACTTTCATCTGAGGTTGCTGCCTGATACGGAAATGTTTGTAACAAATTATTTTCTTTTATGAACTAGAGATGCTTTTGAGAAAAGCGCATGTCTCCCACAACTGCCCCTATGAAAAATGTTAGTTTCTCTAGATGTTTTAGACGAGTGGATCCAATTAGATGGTCTGGATGAGTGGATGCAGTCAGTAATTCAAGGGCCATAAATCAAAAGTGCCTGGGTGGATTTGGCTAGTTATCGAACTTGGGTAAGGTCTTATGGCCAAACACATTTTGTTCAAGTTTGGTGAAGATCGGATGAGAAATGTTCGACTTAGAGAGCGGACAAGAGTAAACAGACGGATTTTTTTCGGTAATTCAAGGGCCGTAACTCTAAAATGCCTGGACCGATTTGGCTAGTTATCGAACTTGGCCGAGGTCTCATGGTCAAACACATTTTTTTTCAAGTTTGGTGAAGATCGGATGAGAAATATTCGACTTAAGAGTGCGGACAAGAGTAAAATGGCCGATTTTTCGATAATTCAAGGGCCGTAACTCTAAAATGCCTGGGCCGATTTGGCCAGTTATCGAACTTGGCCGAGGTCTTATGGCCAAACACATTTTGTTCAAGTTTGGTGAAGATCGGATGAGAAATGTTTGATAAAGAGTGCGGACATGAGTAAAAAGGCCAATTTTTTGATAATTCAAGGACCGTAACTCCAAAATGCCTGGACCAATTTGGCTAGTTATCGAACTTGGCCGAGGTCTCATGGTCAAACACATCTTGTTTAAGTTTGGTGAAGATTGGATGAGAAATATTCGAATTAGAGTGCGGACAAGAGTAAAAAGACCGATTTTTGGTAATTCAAGGGCCATAACTCCAAGACGCCTGGACCAATTTAGCTAGTTATCGAACTTGGCCGAGGTCCTAAGTCAAACACATTTTGTTAAAGTTTGGTGAAAATCGGATGAGAAATGTTTGACTTAGAGTGCGGACAAGCTTTGTGACACGCGCGCGCACGCACGCACACACACACACACACACACACACACACACAGACTGGAGTAAATCGATATGTCTCCCACACCACTGTGTGGTGGGAGACATAATTAATAAAAGCAAGTTTACAAACATTTTCTAAACACAGATAGTAGGAATTTCATACAAAGTATTTGGATTAGTTTCGCTGAATCTGTCTATTCCGACTTTTTGATTGACCGTAAATAGATCTCAAATTAGTAAACCTACTTCTAATCGCATCACAGTTTCGGTGTTTTGCTTTTTGCTCATTTAGTGTCAGTAATTGCGGAACCCGTCTCGCAGAAAACTCTTTAAAATCATGTCAAACTTTGACAAGCTCTGCCTTCTAAAAATCGTAAGGCTACTGGCGGTATCTTATATATTAAATAACGCCAATTTTTATCGACAAATGATAGCATTAGTCTTGTGCTTTGCATTGCAACCACAACTAACATTTTAAATTTCAGTTCAGATTTACGTGCTTTAAGCGTCTCAGATCAACAATAATAATCTTAATATCACAGTAGAAACCAATCTGACTAAAGTACACCTCCTATTACGCTACGCTTAGGTTCTGAACACGTGCTGTTGATAGTCTCGTTCTGGCGACCCTTCCGCTAGCCAGAGCCTTATTTACAACATTGTGTAAATCTATGTTTAGCCTGGGTTTTTCATATTTACAATTCATATGACGACCACATCGCGACTACGCCCTCGTGTTTTGAAAGAAATCATATGTCTTGGTACGGACTTGGTCACGTAAAGTGTCAGGCAGCCGGTTAGTTCAGCAGGTAGGGCACGAGTTCGCAGCGAGGGGTCCCGGGTTGGAGCCCCGGACTGACTGAATATTTTTCTTACTCTTTGACATTTGAGGCTAGTTTGATGGTACAGCCAAATGCTTGTTGAAACAAGTCGTCTGATTTGTGAAAATAAAAATAGCAATATTGAAAATCCAAAATATACAGAAGATGAACGTGAGTGAGTCATTCTCAGATCTTCGTTTAGAAGATCAAGTACTTTAGTCAGATTGAGAAGAAACCTAATGATTACAGCACAGATATATTTTGCAGCGACTTATATGCTTTAATAGTACCTTACATAATCAAAGTTAGGTCAACATGAAATAAAAACTGATTGATTTGTGAGCCCTCCAAATTAATATCGAAATATTTTTAAACATTATTCAAAATTCTAATCTCATAATATAGTTTGCTCATAATGTTAAATTAAAACGCATAATTGTGCAGTTGAAATCACCTGATATAAGTACATTAGAGGTACAGCTCAGGCAATTAAAAGAACAATACATACAATTTAAAGCACCGCATGTACAATACAATACACCATATATAGAGGATATTACATGAGTGCCTTTTAACCCTTAGCCTGCTGGCGGCAAGTGATTCTGCCTTTGCGACCAGTGTAGACCAAGATCAGCCTGCACATCCGTGCAGTCTGATCATGGTCTGCACTGTTCGCTATTCAGTCAGTAATTTTTCAGTGAACACCCCTTTGAATAATAAGTGGTATGGTCCAAATTGAATGATGGATCGGTCTATTTTAGATATTTAGCAGGGTAAGGGTTAATATTGAATTTATTAAACGAGATGAATAAAATGATAAAATGCGAGGCTTTGCCGAGCATTTTATCAATTTTATTCAACGAGTTTAATAAATTCAATCTGAAAAGTCACAAATGTAATATTCTTTTTATCACATGTTATCCTTTCCTGTCAAACATCAACAAATCTACTTTCTTTTACTATATAAACAAGTCAATTTGACCAACGTTTCCTATACTGTAAATGACCTCGACGTCAAAGCTTTATTACACTAGTGTATTATCATTTTTATTTAATGGCTTTATTACACTCCCGCGACGTCAAACATGTGATAAATAAAGATAAAACACCGCATATGCAGTTGGAATCACAGCATGCAAAATGTAAAAGCATGTTGCATAGATTTGCAGGTACCTCACATACAAATGAAAGTATATCAAATATAGTTGCAAGGACCACATTCGAAGTTATAAATACAATGTACCACAAATAAAGGTAAAAGCATCGCATTTACATAATAAAATGTAGAAGACCCTTTTGAAACAAAGAATGTAACCAAGCAAAATAATAACAGACTCGGTTGAATTTAGTCTGTTGAGAGGATTTGAAAAGTGCAACATCCCACACGCCCCTTATTTCCGGCTTAAGCGGAATTCTATTACACAGATACTGAATGGATTCCAGAGGACCAGAAAATATAACATCACTGAAATCAAATGCGGTGAGACTTTTTATAACCGCAACATAGTCAAGTTAATAGAATTACATATAGAGTTAAAACCACCGCATATGCAATTGAAAGCACAACATATAAAATTGAATACCACATATGCAGTTGAAAGAACTGCATATAAAGTTTTAAAGGCCACAAATTGAAATGGAAACACTGAATATGCAAGTGAAAACAGGGATATATCAACATCACGAGACAGCTAGAGCGTTCCCTACATGCACATCCTTTCAAGTGTACATGCCAGGGTCGTTACGCAGACCAGACTGGCGTAATAAGAGATTCGATATAACTGTAGGGTTTGAGATGGAAAGTTTAACGTTACAAGTGTAAGATGAGGTAACACTTCATGAACAGTTTTTAAATAAAATTTACTTTTTTTGGAACATTTAGCATTTATTTTAAACGTTTCAATCATATTTCTTTTTAACTGTGACCATTACATAATTTCAAGAATTAGTAAAAAATTGCAGTATCTTGTTGTCCCCATTACATGATACTTTGAAGCAGTTGAGTGCCTTTTTCTTCAACTGGATTAATAATGACTATCCTAACAAGTTTTACTGGATTCTGTGCCAGTACTACCTTCTCCATAGTTAGAGGACGAATGATTTCGGACACAATGTCTTTAATTGAACTGTTACGGAGAAATACGCCTCGCCCGAGGATCGAACTAACGACTCCGCGATCCGTTTTCTGTGTTCTTCCTATTGAGACACATTGGAGGTTCCTATGGATATAAGTATCTAAGTTGTAATTATCCTGTCTCTATGAGTCCGTTATATAAAGTTCAAACATAAAAAGAGCTCGTAGAACACGAAATGTCCTCTGCCCATTGATGCATTCAGTGACTGCATAAGGAACAGAAGTTATTTGGTCACTATAGACTGAACGTTTGACGCACTGACCTTAAATCAATAATTATGGGTCATTTACCAGTCATAAGTGACCTCCGTATCAAATTTAATCTCAGACCAAAGCATTTTCTAGTTATTTGGCAAAAAAGTTCTACTGTTCTGGTTCAATGTAACCTTGACCTTTGACCTACTGATCTCAAAATTAATAGGGGCCATCTACTGGTCATGATCAACATCCAAGTTTCTCAAGCGTTCTCAAGTTATTGTCCGCAAACGTTTCAACTGTTCTGGGTCACAGTGACCTTTAGTTTTGACCTACTGACTTAAATTCAATAGGGGCCATCAGCTGGTCATGATCAACCAATCTATCAACTTCCATGATTCTAGGTCAAAACGTTCTTGAGCTATCATCCGGAAACGGTTAAACGGTTTCTGGTCCCTGTGACCTTGAAATGTGACCTACAGTTCTCAAAATCAATAAAGGTCATGTGCTGGTTTTAACCAATCTTCCTATCAACTTTCATGATTACGGATTAACTTTTCCGGATCACTGTGACCTTGACCTTTGACCTGCTGACCTCAAAATAAATAAAAGCATTTGCTGGTCATGACCAACCTCCTTAACAACTTTCATGATCCTAGGCCTGAGCGTTCTTGACATATCATCTGGAAACGGTTTAATTGTTCTAAGTCACTGTGACCTTGACCTTTGACCTACTGCTCTCAAACTCAATAGGGTTGATTTGATCGTCGTGATCAACATTCTTGTCAAGTTTCGTGATCCCAGGCCCAAGCATTCTCAAGTTATCGTCCGGAAACAGATTAACTGTTCCGGATCGCTATGACCTTGAACTTAGACTGTTGACCTCAAAATCAGTTAGGTCAAAGCGTTCTTAAGTTAATAGAGAGTCTGAGATTTCAACTTTCGCCTTCTTCTTCAACGTCTCTTGCGAAGTTAACGTATGAAGTTCGATTAAAATTCCTTGAGATTTCAAACTTTAGAATGACCCTTACTTCTTTTAATCCGCCCATTCAGTTTATCCATAATTATGATCTTTTTTTCCCCGTGCATTTTGATATCAATTGTCCGAAAGGGCAGTACTTTTACAAGAGGTTTTAAAAAAGAAAATTAAATAAAAACATTTCAATTAATATAATCATTGCATGGATATTAGTGCGATTACGATAAAAAACAAAACAGTGTGAAGAATGTAAAACCTCGTTGGTGTTGCTCCGGACATTTAGGTTTTATATAATATGATGTCAGTATACAATGCACGATTGTAAATCATACTTGAGAGGAAATAAAACTGATAATCATAACAACGTATTATATTGTTGATGGTGTTCTTGAAAGATAATACAGTTAATATTTTTAAACAAAACATGAGACACCAACTATTACAAATGCATTTCTCGATATAATTTGAAGTTAAGTTAAATATATACGATAAAGCAAACACAAAAGGCATGACCATAAAATATAAAGGACAGATTCATCCGTCATGCTCTCAGACAACACAATATTATCGTGCCAAGTCACCAATTGTCTAACGAAACAGTCAAGAAATGTTAGGTGGAGACGAAAATTGCCGCACAAAATAACATGTGGGCATATACACGTATTTGTTTGAATATACTATTTCATAAGTAAAGCATGTGCAGATCCAGGAATTTTGGTTAGAGGGACACCAACTTTAAAGATGGGGTCACCCCTTTCAGGGAGTGGGGTATGGTCACACCGAGTTTCAAGACCGATTCCCTTTGTAAAAACGTAAGAATCAACGAGGGGATTGACCCACAATGCCCCTCTGCCAGGATCTGGGTCCGTGCATGTAAATAATGAAGTTATCCCATACGGCTAACACGAAACTTCTCGCATCATGATATCATAGATCTGAAATTGTCTGATACTTCAGAAATTTGTCGTCTTACTGGTACCATTTTATGTTTATAATTAATACGTGATTGTCGTATTAAGTGTCCGACAGCAACGGATTGATTTTATTTGGAAGTGAAAATAAAATGTTCTACCGAATGATAATGACGCGTTATGATTCATTTTTCAAGTAAAATGACTGTCATGCCATGTGCCTCCATTTCAGTCTTTGATGCCGAGTATGTGGACAGAGTAGATGTAAAAAGACTGAAATTTTGACTTTCGTGATATCACATCTTCGGACGTACAAAACTTCATTTCATACAACAAAAATGCCCATCTGGTATAATCGATAGCGCCTAGGGACACAAATATGCCGTAGAAGTTAAAGTTTAAACAAAATCTCAAAGTTTCTCAAAATCATTTGATAACTTCATACTTCCAGGTTAAATTCAATGTATTTAGTTAAATCTTTAGCCATACGAAACGTCATTATTCTTATACTTATTGATAGTGTTTCGCATCAAATTTAGCCTAATTATACATATGGATAATCGAATAACTTAATAAGCAGAAATCCTGAAAGCTTTTTATTTCACATAGTAATAAAGAGAAGTCTTAGGCTTACTTGATATTACATGGAAAACTTTAGTAGCAGCATCTGATATAAATAAAATACATGCATTTCGGTGACGTTTTACTCCAAATATATATGAGAGACGTTGAAGGAGAATGCGATGGTTGAAATCTCAAACTCTCTTATATTATCTGGAAACGGTTAAACGGTTCCGGTCCCTGTGACCTTGAAATTTGACCTACTGATCTCTAAATCAGTAAGGGTCATGTGCTGGTCATAACCAATCTCCCTATCAACTTTCATAATTATGGATTAACTGTTTCGGATCACTGCGACCTTGACCTTTGACCTGCTGACCTCAAAATCTATAGGGGTCATTTGCTGGTCATGAGAAACCTTCTTATCAACTTTCATGATCCTAGACCTGAGCGTTCTTGACTTATCATCTGGAAACGGTTATATTGTTCTGGTTCACTGTGACCTTGACCTTTGACCTACTAATCTCAAAATCTTTAGGGGTCATCCGCTGTTTATGACCGACTTCCTTATTAACTTTTATGATCCTAGGCCCAATTATCCTTTGGTTATCATCCGGAAACCGATTGGTCTACTGAGAGACTGACCGACCAACGGACGCCGACATCTGCAAAACAATATCCCCCTCCTTCTTCGAAGTGTGTGTGTGTGTGTGTGTGTGAGGGGGTCATACATATGACGGACTAAAACAATGCGAAAAGAAAATACATTTCATTCCCTTTTAAATTGCTTAAATATACTTACCACAAACGTAATAGTGTCGGCACTTAGTGACGTATAAAAAACGGTCGCCGCTTGTCCTTTACTATCTATAGTTACGTATTTGCTGCTGTCAAACTGACCATTTTGAAACATTTTCACTTTAATTGTTTGTTTTGCAACCGGTTGTCCGTTAGCATACAACATATCAACCTTTGATAAAGATAAGGCAAATTGTTAAAAAATATTATACAGGAAATGCTGCAGAATATATATATATATACTGATTAATGTACTGCTGCTCGTTCGATCCGTAAGTGAGTTTTCTTCCGCCACTGCGAACTTGTTTAAAGTGCAACCCAAAATTTAAAGAAATTTCCGCATATGCAGAAATATTTTCATAACTTCTAAACTACATTAGAAACTTGTGTAAAGTTACCAAGTTTCTATCACATTATGAATTATGTAAATGATGTATACGCATTCATATGTTTTACTGGATCATGAAATATACTGCGAACACAGCCATACTAGTATTTGATTTTAATTAAGACGTTAGCTGTATAAATTTTCAAAACAAAATGTGAACACTACGCAAGAATATAATCTGTCCTGTAATAAAGTCCAATACCTTAAGGTTATAATCCATTCCTGGTCGGAAGTTTAATTTTGATCTTGTAAACTTAAATATGTACGGGTTAATGGCAAATATAGTTTCCCCGTGACTAGTAGCCTCCTCTTTGCCAGTGGCGCTTTCAAAAACAGTGGCAACAATTTCCAGACGACTTCCATCTGGCGGGAAATCCCTGTCTCTAAGTAACGGAGAATTTCGGATATCAGCAACACTGATATTGAAGTCTGTCACACTTACTTCTTCTCCATGATTGTTTTCAAGCTGACGTAGACAAATCATCAAAAAGGTCATATATTGTTTTTTACCAATCTTATCTGGACTGCGCACTATATGGAAGTAAGTACGGAATAGGATTTCGTTACATATTATACTGCTACGTTTCATTAACTGTCTCATATTTCCTTTCATACACAAAATATGGATATAATACATTATGTTGAATACAGGGCAAAGTTTCTTAGTATATTAAAACAAATCTGGTTTATCTTTGATAATGCACGCTGAAAGTTTCAAAGAAAAACATTTTCTTATTAGAAGCGAAACGATATAGTAGAAGCGACTATCCATATTGTTTATACAACAAAACGAACTAATTCATTCCATTTTATTTCTTACATCACATTACTCACAAAGGGTTTTATATGAATTTTAGACACCTACCAACTTCGGTATGATGTCCAGAATGTGTTCACTGAGTCCAGCTTGATTCTTCAAGTTCAAAGTAAGTCTTGCTTTTCCGTCGACAGGTTTACCATATACATATCTTAAAAAGACATGGCGATTCTAAAAGTGTTGAATAGCTGTAACTTGCATCATATCAAGCATTACTTAATGGTGGAGCTATCAGTATTTTGCTAGTTGTGTAAATAAAATAACTTTTTGGTACGTCTGAACAATAATTAATATTTCTAACACTGTACAAATATGAAGTAATGTGCTTTTCTTGTTTGAAACTGACAGCCTCAATTAAGTTTACTTACTTGGCTCTAACTGTTACTAGTATATCAGTTGTATCGTTAAGAATGCACGGTACATCAACGTCAACTGTTACACCAAATGTTGGAAGAACTGAAGATGTATAAAATCACATATTGGTATGTTGAACATGTGTTGAAAGCCTTATTTCGCTGAAGGCGTATCATGGAAAATAAATTCCTTTTGTAAATACAAATACAGGACGTAAGGTTAAATGCTCCTTACTAGGCTAATGACTATGAGTAGAAATTGTAAGGTTTGTACAAATGATATTACGTATGAGCCGCTCCATGAGAAAACCAACATAGTGCATTTGAGACTAGCATGGATTTAGACCAGCTTGTGCATCCGCGTAGTCTGGTCAGAATCCTGACTGTTCGCTAACAGTTTCGCTTATTGCAATAGGCTTTAAAAGCAAACAGCATGGATCCTGACCAGACTGCGCGGATGCGCAGGCTGGGTTGGACCCATGCTGATAGCAAATACACTATGTTGATTTTCTCATGGTGCGGCTTAATTATATTTGTGATGTCATAATATGCCATCTACTGTCCGCTTACCATATTCTTTTACTTCAAAGAATGCCTCTGATTCTGTTTCAAACTGAAATAGAAATCGTGTCCTTTAAACTGTACAGCTTTATTGAATGATCAGTATTCCCCTGTTCAAATACGGAAAATTATGTAAAAGGTGGATTTGGTAAAAAAATAAAGTTATGAGCACGTTGCACTGACCCATCGGTGCAACACGACTTAGGTAGACGGGTTATAAAATTAACCGTTATCATATGCACATAGAAAACAGAATCAAAGTAGTGTAGATAAAATGTAATATTGAACATTCTTGATATGTTTACATCTTGGTTCATCCTTCCAGGGCTGTATTTTATTTCAGGCCATCAAAAACAAAATTTTTGATTGGCCCCAGTATTAACACTAGTTAAAAGAGAACAAATAGATTATTTATACCTTAGTGTTATATCACTAGAAACGAAATCATTCATTTTAAGCGTATGCAGTTATTGCTCTCAGAATATGACCGTGGTGTGCAATTTATTTCGTAATGATATATTAAGGATTAAACGCACTTGTATTTCTGGGCTCAAAATTTAACACTGAAAAATAAATAGAAAATAACCTTTTCTATCGGGATATAAGGTGACATAATTTATAAGACTGGAAGATCATGTGCATAACACGTCTAGCCTAAAATGTAAAATACAAGGCATGAAAACATAAAACAATACAAATCTTACCTGTCCTGTGTAAAAAGCTCTTGCTTTCCATCTCCCTATTTCAGGGTTCGGAGGTAAGGCAAATTCGCTGTGAAAGAATCCGCTGTTACTCTTTACTATTGTCCTTCTTGCCACTGTTGTGTCTGACGGACTCTGTTGGAAAAATGTTAGCGCTACAGAAACAAAATGCATGCATGGATGTGTGAAATTGAAATTGTAAGAAAAAAACGTTCAAAGCAAAAATAATGCAATGGATTTTGTTGATGAAAGGTGGAAATAATGGGCTCTCTATATGACACAACATAGCATTGAAATGTATATGCAATATCACCAGCTGTGGTTACGTTAGTATAATCGACCTTAGAAATAGCACAAATGTCACAAGATTATGAATGCGACAAAGGTTCCCGTTCTTGATTATGGCTTTGTAAACCAATAAATGTAGAATCTGATATATATATATATTACATGCATTGCTTACCATATATATCACAGAGAAGCAAGTATATACATGTACTTTGAAAGTGTATATTTTACAATATTCATACATAAGTGCAAAAGATATACGTAAGTACATATGAGCCGTGCCATGGGAAAACCAACATAGCGGGTATGCGACCAGCATGGATCCAGACCAGCCTGCGCATCCGCGCAGTCTGGTCAGGATCCATGCTTTTCGCTAACGGTTTCTCTAATTGCAGTAGGCTTTAAAAGCGAACAGCATGGATCCTGACCAGACTGCGCGGATGCGCAGGCTGGTCTGGATCCATGCTGGTCGCAAACCCACTATGTTGGTTTTCCCATGGCACGGCTCATATACACTATTTAACTGTAATTCGCTACTTCAATGCCTTGTCTGGGTAAGCTTATAGTTTTAGTTTAAACATATTTTTATTCCGAAATGCATGAAATATTTACAATACAACATTCCAGGAATTGGACAGAAAGCTATATTAGCTTACAGTTGTCCTCTCCTTATAAGGTTAAGCTTATAGAAATGGATAAATGCGGCTTCAGACTAAATTAGTTAGTTAGGTTTATTTCCAAAAACCTTGAACGTTTAGAATAAACGTCATTGCAAAACAGATTACACAACTTTTCAGTATAAAAAAACAAGTTCACAAGTTTTAAGTTCACATCCCACTACTATCATTAATCTAAATATATATAATTATCTTATTAAGATAAATAACAATGTAATTTCATACTTCGTGGGTACTTATCGTAAAGTGTCTCGGCTGCCTAATTAGTCTCGACAAAAGTTATTCTTCTTAAACCATTTCAAATCCTTAACGATATCTGATTTAGCAACATTTTCGTTTAAAGTTGACAGTACTTACGACAATATCCATACCCACTTGCCAATTATTAACAGCTCTTAAGGACTCGTCAAGTGCTATTGTTCTTATTCTCACTGCAAAACAAAACACTTGAAATACACATGCATTTTGTAATGATTATTTAATTGCTTATTAGGAACGTTACAAAGGTTGTTTATCTCGCAGATTATAAGTTTAGTCTGCTTATCGACTGGTTATATGAACAGCAATACATTAACCCTTGCACTGCTAAATTTCTATAATGAGCTTGTCCATCTTTCAAGTTTATTATTAAATTCTCAGTATGTACATAATATAAACATGAGATTCACATTTCAAAAATAATAATAAGTACATGCCAGTATAAAAAAATAGAAAATCTATCTATTCTGATGTCAAGTACAGATGATCTACCCTTGACCGAAAACAAAACCACAAGGGCAGATCTGACTTGATTTGTCCGTAGAATTACCAGATTTTATGAAAATTCTTCAGTTCTAAGAAGAATTCAAATATTTAGAGTTGTAAACTAGCAATCAATATTAACAGTAGCAACAGTCAATAGATAAGTAGGGAAAGAGGTCTTTTGGGGAAATAACTTTTAGCTAAATAGTAAAATTTACAGTTGGAATCTATTGTACTTCCTTCAGGTTTCTAAATAACTGTTGTCCTGTTCAAAACAAGTACAGTGTACATATATGACATAGGAGTAGATACTGTTGGTGTTAACAAACTATTCATGTTAACTTAAAAATAAATGTTTAACGTTAAATTAACATGTTATTATTGTAACAAGTATTTTTAAATAGACAAATAAATATTTCATTTTGGTAAGGTACCTTTTTGAAATAAATTCTATGCAGTACATATATACCATATTCAGAAATTGTTCATGAATATGAGAAAAGAAAAAAAGCACAATTAGTCGTTTAATTATTATGGCTGTATGGCTATTAAAGCCGTGACAAATTTAACTACGCATACCAAAAGCATATCAAAATTGTAAACATTTATATTGTATAAAACATGTACCTATTATTGTGTAAACATACATATAATTGTTCAAACATATACATAGATCTACATGTTTTAAATAACAATTTTATAATTGTACACAGTTTAAAAACCAAGTATTAATTTCTCTGTCATATCTTCCAGTCAAAATAGTAATATGATAGCATTACTGTAGGTTATTCTTACCAAATAGATAAGTGACTGTCAGATTATAGGCTTTTCATACAAACTTGAGTCTTTAGATAACTGGCTTTTAGATTTTAAAAATTTCTTATTTCAAATAATAGATGCCCGATAATAGATAAGTTAAGCAAAAAGCATAAAATAAAGTTTCTTTCTCTATAAGAATGACTATCTATTAAGCTTTGACTAATTATTAATAGTGTACATACTACCTTGTATTTTTTTTAAATATTTAAATTATTCAAAATCTGTTCATTCTGTTTTGTAAACATATGTATAATTGTATAAACATAAACATGCACATTTAGTTTCCTTTCTCCATCTGTACATTTGTATGACTATCTTTTTAACTATGACTAATTAAAATTAAAAAAATACATGCTAAATTGTAGACATTTGTATATTTTCCAAAACTATACATACTGCTTTCTAAACATACATATTTTTGTTCCAACATATATGTACATACACATTTTAATCGAATATTTTATAATTGTACATTTAATTTAAAACCAAGTATTTCTTTCTCTGTCATAACTTTCAGTCAAAATGTTATATAGCGTTATTATTATCGTTATACATAGTTCTTGCAAAATTTAAATGACTGACTTTCAGGTTGTTAAGATTATTTATATAGGAAAATAAAAATAAAGTAGAAGAAATAAAATAGATACACAAACACATTACAGATATCTTTGTCCCTTAATATTACTGATGCAAAGATAACACCCATTATTAAATTTTGATAGCCTGCCTGACAGTTTTTATGATCAAGTCTATAAAATTACACAATTTTAACAATTCATTTTTATTTTCTGTGTTAAATAGTGCCTTGAACTTAAGTACATTTGGATGACTAAAGTAATACTTTTTAAGCTTTTTCTGTCTTTCTGTATGAAAATAACTACACTTTAATATATAATGATATTCATCTCCTACTTCATTTCTGTTACATAAAGTACAAAGTCTTTCAGTCACTGGAGTACCCGTCCATCCCCCTACTTCAATTGGTAATCTATGATTTCTTGTTCTGAAGGCAATAAGAATTCTACTTAGTTTGTTTGGCAAAGTTTTGAGAAATGTGTTCATTTTCAATTCTGTTTTAAATATTCGATAGTTAATGCTACTAGAAGATTTTTGTATAATGGCATTCCAAATGTGTAGGTACTGGTCATTTATCTCTTGCTTAAAAGCTAGTGAAAACCATTTTCTGTTCAGGGTTCGTTGTTGTTCCCAAATGTTACCAAATCCATTTAAATACAGTAATTTTTTAATTTGCTCAATCCATTTTGAATACAATTTTCCTTGCTGTTGCAACCCATATATAATGTAGTACATGTGATTTGATAACTTATCATTTTCTAAATCAGTAAGCTTACCCCAAATGTTTATTATTCTTTCATTAATATATTGTAGTGACTTTATGCCTAATTCTCCATATAACATATGAGTTGGTGTAGATCATTTAAGGTGAAATATTAGTTTAAAATATTTTAACTGTACTTTTTCTAAAATATCATTGTTTCCCAAGCCCCATAATTCACATCCATATAACAATATTGGTTTTATAGTTTTATTAAATAACTCAATCTGTATATCATAAGGAAGATTTAAGACCCTACTCTTTTTTAGAAGTAAGAACATTGCTTTGTTTGCCTGTTCAGCTATGTGTTTTTTAACTTTTAAGTAACTCTTAGATCCGGAGAGATATATACCAAGATACTTATACTCATTCAAAATATCAAGTTCAATTCCTTTAAAAGTAAAAATCACTTTGTAGTTTTTACATTTAGACCCAAATATAAGTGCTTTAGTTCTATCAATATTAACTGTTAACCTCCATGTATCACAATATTCTTCAAAAAGCTTTAGGTTTTCTTTCAAGTTAGTACTATTACTACTAACCAAAACAGTGTCATCTGCATATAAAATAATGAAAAGTTGAAAATACATTCCTATATCTTAATATGAGATATTACATTTTATTCCATTTGCATCATTCAGAATGAAAAAGTTCTCTAAATCATTTAGAAAGATGGAAAAAACAAGGGAGATAAATTTTCCCCTTGTCGAACACCCGTCATACAGGGAAAAAAAGCTGTGGTCCCCTCATTTGTTTTTACTCTAGACTTAATATTATTATACATATTTTTGATTAGGTTAAAGCATTTCCATTTTATCTGACCTTTTAGTAGTTTAGTCCAAAGGCCTTGTCTCCATACAGTATCAAATGCTTGTTTAAAATCTTAAAATCTATGAACACACAGTAAAGTTTCTTTTTTAGTGAACTTAATAAATCTATTAAACATTGCGGAACAAAAAGATTATCTGTAGTAGAATGTTTTTTCCTGAATCCTACTTGGTAGTTTTTAATAAGATCATATTTGTTTGCATATTTATTTAGTCTATCATTTATGATTCCAGTGAACAATTTCCCTAGACAACTTAATAAAGTAATGGGTCTGTAATTGTCTGGTAAATTTGCGTCACCTTTATTTTTATATATTGGTATTATAGTGCCTTCTGTCCAGCAGTCTGGAATTATACCGTGATTTAGAATTAAATTAAATAGTTTTTTTTTTATACTGGCATCATAATTCTCAAAGTGCTTTTGATATGTTCATTTATAATGCTATCTATACCTGGGCATTTGCCATTTTTTAGAGATTTAACAATTTGTATTATTTCTTCTTCTGTGATTTCTCCATTTATGTCTTCATTTATTTCGTTCAAATGTATTTCGTCAACCTCATCTTTATTTTCATTATTGTTATTTTCCACTCCAGACAGGTTATTATCATTTATAATTTTAAAAAACTCATAAAAGTGATTACAACTTGCCTGCACTTTATTTTTTGTTTTATTAATAGAATTAATTATTTTCCAGTATTCCTTTGGATTATTTGACTTTAAGTGTCTTATAGACTTTCAGTCTTTTCTAGTTTAATCTTTCAATTTGGGCAGTACCATAAACTATTAAAAGGGGTGCTTAATAGCAAACAGGCTGATCACGAATCAATCGTGTCTAGTACGGTAAGGGTTAGTATTTGATTATCGTTAATTAAGATTAAAATTCATAAGGACCTTAACGGTTTTAATATAAATTTGTTTCAGAATTTATTCAAACTTTAGTCACCAAAAACATTTATAGCTTTATTAAGATACGACAAGTATAATAAGTTTTAGATTGCAAAAATATCACGGTGCACAATCACGTGACTTGTGACGTTTCAGCTGGGGTCTCACACCAAGCACAATTCATAAACAAAGCGGTGTTTTTGAAGGTAAGCTTTTTAAAGATATATTTTTGTAAAATGACACCTAGCTGGTGCAAGTCCTTATATTAATGTGTACCTTTGCAAAGTATTGCGTTGGTAGTGAAAAACATAACTTGCGTTAACTGCGGCAGTGCATTCAACGAGAGGAACGAGAAAATCGCAATTTAAAATAGTGCTTTCTGTGAGAGCTTTTGGACTTTAGAAAGGATAGTTTTCAAGTTCGGCGATCTATCCAGAAATACGCCATTTTTTTAGCGAAAATCATATCAAAATGATCTTAGATATCAAAGAGAACGCATCGGTGACAACTAGTTGGTCGTTTATCAAGGAGCAGTCGCTTGGGTTTGGTTTTCAAATTCAAACCATTTGAAAATATGCTAGCTGTGGGAACATTGCGGTTTGTCCAGGTTACCAGCAAAACTAAAGCAGACACGGACGTATGTTATATCACCGGAGGTACGCATTAATATAAGGACTTGCACCAGCTAGGTGTCATTTTACAAAAATATATCTTTGAAAAGCTTACCTTCAAAAACACCGCTTTGTTTATGAATTTTGCTTGGTGTGAGACCCCAGCTGAAACGTCACAAGTCACGTGATTGTGCACCGTGAATATTATATCTTTATCAAATACATGATGAACATGTTATTTGTGAGGTCGAAACTATTAAACATTCAAGCAATGTGTGTTAGTCAGAAGTTTGGGCGGGAGAGTACAATGGCCCAGAGCTAGAATCATTAAAAGTAGGAGATGTAAAGTTATATTACATATCTGAAGAAATGCTATGTAATGTATCTTAGCAGTAGATACCACTAGCCAGTTTTCTATTCTGTCACAGTGTAAACCTGGATCATTTTTAACTCCATTTTAGATATATTTAGTCAATGAATGTCTGCAATATTTTGTCGGAAAATAGGACAAAATTAATACCGGTAACAGAATAGGTTTATTGCAACGATGACGATGATTTTAATGTTATAAAATCTGTAAACAGATCTTTTGAAAGCATAGAATGCAACCAAGCAAAAAAACAGACTCGTGAGAGGTAATGGAAAGTGCAACACCTCACATGCCCCCTAGCACCGGCTTAATCGAAATTTTATTATAAAGATATTGAACGAACCCGATGATCCCAAAGGGCCAGAAAGTATAACAACACTGACTCCAAGTTACGGGGCGACCTTTTACGGCCGCCACACGGCACTTAAAATTGCAAACAAAACAACGCAATATTGACTCATTACATTTTTCATTTTTGTTCCGGTCATATGATGTAAACAACTTGTTCCGCTAAGGTCATATTTATGATTTTTTTTTTGTTTTTTTTGTTTTTTTGGTTTTTTTTTTTTTTTTTTTTGGTTTTTTTTTTTTCATAAATGTTGTAGAAATAGATCTGTTAGTGAGGTACTTAAAGGGGAAAGTAAAAAAAATAAAAGTACCTCAAATGCGATTGTAAGAATTTTTAATCCAAATATAGATCAATTTTGAGTATTAATAACTCATAAATGGTTTAAAATGGAAAGTATCCGGAAGTTCCTTTGCGTAGATGCAATTATATAGCAAAATAAGTTGAAAAAAATGTAATACTTTGGTGCGCTAAGAAGCGCCAGCTTCTTTCACATGTAACCCCCTGCGAACCTTGATCTACGCGCCTGTTTTGACGCCTGAAACGTCACATGGATTCGGAACCAATAAATAGTTTTAAATATGTCTTGCTTTAGACAGTCTTTCATTTGATACAAGCTTTAGAACTGTACATGTCTCTGCCTATTAGAACTTTGCCTGAAAGTTACTCCAATGTGAGCATTTGTTTCTAAACAAAATTTGCTTGGTTCCATTGACTCTTCAATTTTGCGAATACGAATATGTAAATTTAACAGTCACCAGGTTTAACTCATTATAACTAACCTATAAGAAATTGGTTTTCACCACTGTTTCTCGAAAAAAAACCCTAACAATATACAGCGTGTGCCATTTATTTAAAAGAAAAGAAATTGCTTGTTCTCATTATCCCTCGTTATTAGCATAGATATGTGTTCATATTGAATTACCTGCTTGATGCATTAAAAAAAACTCACTGTTAATTCGTTTATTTGCATGCAAAAATACAACAAGTAAACAATGAAAAGTGCGAAAAAACTTTCCGAGAATGTTCAAAGTAGTTACATTTTACCAACTTTTAACAAGTTTAACATTTAAGGATTTTCAGAGCTGTAAAAGTATGAAATCATTTAAAAGAAACAGGCTAGAATAGAATTTTATTTTCATATTTCAATAAACGATTACCCCGACCTCTGCAACAGGTAGAAACATAAAACAAATATGAAGAATTCTACATTCATGTAGAGTTAAGCAGAGTTCATACAAAACTCTCTGAGGTCCTTTTAAATGAAAAGCAATAAAAGCTAATTTGGTATGTGTTAAAAGTTACAATAAATTAGAAAACTACTGCTACTGAATATCTATCAGTCTCTTTGTCTGCCTCCCAACCTCCATTCCCCAATACCTTAAACCATCCTTGTATCCATCCATCAATCCACCCAACAATCCATCTATTCATCTTTCTCCATCCATTCACCTTTTAATCTTTCTCATCCATTCACTTTTTAATCTTTCTCCATCCATTCACTCTATCTATCCAAAAGAACATTTTAACTACCTACTTATCTCCCTACATTCCTATACCTACTTTTTTATTTATCTTGATCCATCCATCCATCCATCTCTATCAATATATCTTAAATCAAAATACAAACCTCTTTGACGAGGTGTGTAAATCGGTTTGTCCGTCTGTACAATCAGATAGCCTGTGCGATAGCTCACTACTATTTCTATAGACCGTGTCTGTCCGTTCCACTCTGCGCATAATTTTATTTCTGTCGGCTTTCCTACATCAGCGTTAGTATTAAATAAATCAATCTCCGTTGCTTTGACTGTTGTATGGAAAGGGGCGTCTTAAACGTTAAAAAAGAAATAAATTATATTTATAATATTATATTTCAGCGATTACCAATACTTCCGAATTGTACTTTGGTACTTGTTAAATGTGCAAACGTTAAGTTCTCCTCATGCCGGAGCAAGAGGGCACTGACGGTAGCTGTAATATAATTGACCATTTATCTTTAACTTTGTTTGTTTCAATTGTATTCGTTGAAGATCTTTGTTTTTTACTAGAGGAAATTATATGTCATAAACACTGGTCAGTTAAGAATCACAGGAAGTACTAGTATCGTGACAGATGACAACTGCGTATCAGTCGCGTTTATAAACGTAAAAAAGCGCGATCACATTTGAATGCAGGAAGGTAAAACTTGACGAACATTGTGATTAAATGTATAAACATTGGGCAGAACAGTAGTTGCTGGTGTCTTTAATCGTCAACAAGAATGTTGTTGTATACAATTGTTTCTCTTTATAGACATTTTTATGGGATATATAGCATGGTTCCATGATTGATCATTCCTCAAGTGTTAATGTATATTTTATGAGGGTCCGGCCAAATGCTATATAAGAGCTTTTCGGGAAGGGTTGTCGATCGGACGTTGTGCTGGTGACAGACTCTTCGGAGCTCAAGACAGCGATCCGAGGCACGAGTACGAAATCCTGTTGGGGCCATTTATAATGTCGCCGTCGCGTTTGTGGGCTCGACACACGACAACGCGAAGTTACATAGAAACATAACGAAGTGACACCCGACAATCGCAAACGACGGCGACAATCCCAAACGACAATGTCGCGATATCCACTTTGAAATGTCGCCTTTTAAAAGCACGATATATCGCGATGTCACTTCGCGTTGTCGAGCGTCATATCGCATTGTCGCTATGTCACTTCGAAATGTCGCGATGTCACTTTGCGTTGTCGTGTGTCGACCCTGCAAACGCGACGGCGACATTATCAAACGACATGCGATAATCACAAATGTCGTATCGCATGTCGCGGGGTTGGGTAAGGGTCGACGCACGACAATTCAAAAGGATACACGACACGCGGAACGACACTCGACAGAAAATGATTTAACTTGTTATATGCGGTAGGGTGCTGGCCAAGACTAAGCTGACCCGACCCAGGGCGCCTAGAGAATTGCTCCAATGGTGTCATTGGACTCAGTGAAGGTAGTGCTTGTGTTTTAGGACCGTCTTGACTGCTCTGACAAGTTCATATTTTGAGAATATCACCGGAATTTGACCTAAGACCTTGACCCCTAGCCGACCAGGTTCGAACCAGACGTGACCTCTTTTCTCTTGGTATAGGCTTGCCCTTTGCAGCAAAGTATCATTTATTAAATTTGGACATCAGATTATGAAGATATGTCTCCTCAGACAAGGACCACCCCTCTCTTTAATATATGAAGAAGTATGCATATTTTCACGAAAACTGATATATTTTGAGACGGTCCTCCGACGAAACCGTCGGCGGTAAAATTATACAAGTTACATATCCGTTTAGACAATGTCTGAATTTAATATATAAAAGTTATTACATTAAAATATCTTGTGTTTGGAACATTCTACAATTATTTGAAGTTAATGAAAAACACGGACATTTTCCGTACGGAAAAGTACGGAAATACAGATTTTATCTGTAAATACGTACAGACGGACGAACAGATGTTGTCTTTTTGTCACAAACATTCAGATTTTGTCATTTTCTTTCAAAAAAAGTTTTTATTTGCAGTTATTTATCCAAAATAAATACTTTATAAGCACTTTTTACTTATTTTACTGCAATATTTTAAGCCAAAAATGGCAAAGTTCAACAAATGTTTCCGACGGGTGCTCGTCGGGGAAGAACATTGTTTTTAATATTCAATTAGGCAATACTACTTATTAAAAGAAATTTCACTTTGATACCTTTACTTTTAACGCTTTTAATAATAAAATGAAATTGATGAATTGTTCGAAAAAATGCGACCAACATTAGCCGGTATTTATTCAAGCGAACACCAGTCGACGCATGACAATGCAATTTTTCATTTCATTATGAAAATGTCGCTTCGTATTGTCGAGTGTCATTTCGCGTGTCGTGTATCCTTTGAAATTGTCGCGCGTCGACCCTCACCCAAACCCGCGACACGCGACATACGATACGACATTTGGAAAATGTCGCTTCGCGTTGTCGAGCGTCGTTTGTGATTATCGCATGTCGGTTGACAATGTCGCCGTCGCGTTTGCAGGGTCGACACAAGATAACACGAAGTGACATCGCGACATTACGAAGTGACATAACGACAATGCGATATACCGTATCGATATGACATCGCGATATATCGTGCTTTTGAAAGGCGACATTTCAAAGTGGATATCGCGACATTGTCGTTTAGGATTGTCGCCGTCGTTTGCGATTGTCGGGTGTCACTCCGTAATGTTGCTATGTCACTTCGCGTTGTCGTGTGTCGACCCTACAAACGCGACGGCGACATTATAAATGGCCCAGTTAAAAACAGACTGGGTGTTGACTTGATTTATAAGGTTGCCACGCTACATAGCGTGCATTTCCACTACCGTTTACGGAATTTATGAACAGGCTCAATCAAAAAGAGCCTGCAATATTTTTACATTTGCCGTGTTGGCACCTATACAGTTCTACATTTTTTCTATTGTGAAAACGGGAAAATTGAAAGCAAATGTCACATTTTGCTGTCTGACTATAACAGTCAATAAATCAGTGAAGCAAAATGATGTGTTTGTAGCCATTACCTAACAAAACGATACATTTAGCCTCTGTGCGATGTCTTTATGCAAAAATAGCGATATTACAAGTGTGGTGTGCAGAAGTCCTGGTGATATATTGCTGACCTTTACCTACGGTCACAGTTACAAGCATAACAAAATAAACTGCTACATTATCGAAATTTATTAGTACAATGTATATATCTATCACACAGTATATGCGTTTTAAAATGTAAACAAGCAAAAGAATAACGTAAGACTGAATCCATAAACAACGTTTCAGATCCAAATACTAATTCCTCCTTGGCCGAGTGGTTACACATACCGTTTCGTTCATTTTCGTCGGGAGCTCGATTCCCAAAACCATAACTGAGCTGCGCCATGAGAAAACCAACATAGTGGCTTTGCGGCCAGTATGGATCCAGACAAACCTGACAAACCTGCGCATGCGCGCAGTCTGGTCAGGATCCATGCTGTTCGCTTTCAAAGCCCACTGCGATTAGAGAAAATGTTAGCGAACAGGATGGATCCTGATCAGACTGTGCTGATGCGCAAGCTGGTCTGGATCCATGCTGGCCGCAAAGCCGCTATGTTGGTTTTCTCATGGCGCGGCTCATATGTTTCTTTTTTTTTTTTTTTTTTAAATTTTATTTTTAAAAACTGTATTTAATTTCTTACTTATTTGTTAGGACTTACAAAAACAAATGAACTTAATAAACCAGGTTCCAACTTTCCATTTACTAACATATATGTCATTATTAACAAGCATGTTTAAATACGTTCCGCCGTAAACATAATCTTATGCGTTTGAAGCTCTCCTGTGATAATTTCAAGCACAACGCGTAAGTTCTGTAAATTTTATGGAAATCTTCACTTTAAATTGCATTGACCTGCCATAACTTCAGTTCCGATTTATTTAAAATTGCTGCTGATTTTACACGAAAAGAAGAACAAAGAATGGATTAGAAACTGGAGAAAAAAACTTGCACAAAGTATGTTATTTGTATGCAAAGTATAAAAAAACTTCATAGTCGGATGTAGTCCAACCCATTGTGTAATTATCACTTTCATTTCATTTCAGTTTGATATTAGCAAAATAACAGCAGACTCAGTTTAAATGAATTGTATGTTTTAATAGCGGTGAAAGACACCTAAAAAGTACTGCACAATTATTAATGTGACTTACATTCGTTTAGGACGGTGACGTGCTTCTCAGAAAACTTGTTTTCGCCATGTTGAAGCCAAACCTGTACAATGTAGATAGTAAAATTAATTTAAACATATTGGTATAAGAGACATCTTTACAACGTCATGTTTTACTGCGAGGCGCCGTTTCAATATCTATTGACAATTTTGAGATATCTTTAATCTCATTTTTGATATCCCTAATTCATTTGCATGTAGTTATATCTGAAAATAACTTTATCGAAAGACATTTAACAATCGTTGTATTATAGTCCAAAAGGTAATGCATTTTGCCGGTGTGCAGTAAAAAGGAAGAAAACTGATTTTTTTAATCTATTTTCGTTTTGATGGATATCAATTATTTGTACACAGAATAATGTTCTGTACGACTTTTACTTATTGAATGATATCATAAATAGAATTTGATATCAAATGAAACAGTCATTGATTTTGGATATGAATAATTCATTTATTAATATCACAAAAATCGATTTTAAGATATCTAAACCTCATTTAAGAATTTAATGCTTTTTTTGTGCGTTTATACACGTATAAACCACATACACAAGTAATCGCGCTAATTATGTATACTTCGTATTTAATTATTGTATTAGTATTAGAGTATTTTTATCTGAAAATTGATGTAACGATATTAAAAATTAAATTCAATTTTAAGCTGTAAAATATCAATTATAGATATACCAAAATCATGCTTGTGATATCTTTGAATGCATTCTGTTGTCAAAAATAACTGATGCTAATGACTGGTAATTTTAGATATCCATACATATATTAATGATATCATAAAATGAATTTTAATTAAAGATAGATCACACAATGAATTTAAGATATCACAAAATAGTAAATAAATAGTGAAACTGCACCCCGTTTATAATACTAATTATTACAGAGGGGAAAATGGAACATGAATTTTTACTGTGTTACTGAGGATAAAGGTCTTTAAATTCGTATGATATGCAAACAATAGCTTAATAAATGCAGACTTTATGGTATGTCCAAGATATAAAATATAACGTTTATTCAATTACACCAAATCTTGTGGGGTGGGGGGGGGGGTTGTTGTTGTTGTTGTTTCATTTTTATGTTTCTTTTCTTTTTTTTTTGTTGTTTTTTATTTTTTTGCTGTTTTTTTTGGAAATACGCGCTATTCAAATGACCTGTTCTTACATATCCGAGAAAAGGTCAAGATGTTAGTGACCCCACATAATCCAAATACTATTTTATTCAATTAGTATAAATAAATCACAGTTCTAGATATATAGTCTATTTGTTGCAAGAAGGAATTATAGGATCACTATATAAAACTTGTTACCTTAACTTCTGCATTGGTCAGTCCGAATACACCGACAACAACGGTCTCCTCGTGGTCAAAGCGTATCACATTTGGTGCCGTAACGAAGTAATAGCCGCTGCATAATATACAAAAAAGATATGACGCTGCATAAAAGTCTCATTCTATACCATCTTTGCATTTAAAATTACATTTTTGTTTACCCTATGGCTATTTCTCTATTGGTTAAAATCATAATTATTCGCATCTCATCAACATTAATTAATGACTGCCATTCCCAAAATGTGCAAAACTAAAACATCATCTTGTGGAATGTTCTATTCAATAATTACAACGATTACAAGATACGATTTTATTAACTTGGCACTGCTTAGTTTTGTTTCTGCAATCAACGCAGAAATTTGACTGCAGACCTTACGTCAGACTATTGGCAAAGATTTAATTGCCGCTTTAGTTTCCCTCGGCATTTCACACAATTTTTTTGTAAATGAATGCGAAGCGTATCAATGTGAATATACCTACATCATTTTGTTACATTTGAGAATATAAATATATATTTAACATGTACAGTCATGAGTATGAACAGATTATATCAAATAAAATCAGAGTCAAGATTCATTGATTTGTTTAAACTCAGCCTAAAATATAACTTAATTGTCAAAGCATTTGACTATAACTATAGAAAGGAGAGAGTTTCCAATAAGCTTACAGCTTCCGCCTTATTTTTGATATATGTAGATCTACATGTTATAAATGAATAGCGATTAATAAAATATTGTATAAACCAACTATAGATAGAAGATAAAAATATAAAACAAAAATAAAAAAATACTTACCATTTTACTTCAGAAATGAATATCCCTGTCAGCAGGAGTAAAAAATACATCCTTCTTCCTCCTCTTCAAGTCGCCGAATAGCAGTCAGTTTAAAATTCAAGTGCTAGAAAATAAGAAGGGAATTCCCCCTTCATAAAAACAGATGTTAATTTTAAAGAAAATAGTTCACCATCGAAAGGAAAACTATTATCCAGTAATAAATGTCATCTTTAACTTCCAGAAGGCAATTCGTCATATTTGCTGCCATAGAAACTTTTTATATTGATTTACTAAATAATTAACTCATCATCTATAAACCAGCTTTCATTGTTTTAGGTATTGTTTAATCACCATCTGGATATGGGGTCTGCATTTTTATATTTTGTCTTAAGACGGTTTTTGTCAGTCTCCATAACCTCTCATCCCATCTCTAAAGTCTAGATGGGAGTCTGTGATACACAGGTTCCATAACCTCTCATCCCATCTCTAAATTCTAGATGGGAGTCTGTGATACAAAAGCTCCATACCCTCTCATCCCATCTCTAAAGTCTAGATGGGAGTCTGTTATACACAGGCTCCATAACCTCTCATCCCATCTCTAAATTCTAGATGGGATTATGTTATACACAGGCTCCATAACCTCTCATCCCATCTCTAAATTCTAGATGGGAGTCTGTGATACAAAGGCTCCATAACCTCTCATCCCATCTCTAAATTCTAGATGGGATTATGTTATACACAGGCTCCATAACCTCTAATCCCATCTCTAAATTCTAGATGGGAGTCTGTGATACACAGGCTCCATAACCTCTCATCCCATCTCTAAATTCTAGATGAGATTATGTTATACAAAGGCTCCATAACCTCTAATCCCATCTCTAAATTCTAGATGGGAGTCTGTGATACACAGGCTCCATAACCTCTCATCCCATCACTAAATTCTAGATGGAATTATGTGATATAAAGGCTCCATACCCTCTCATCGGGTACCATCTCTACATTCTAGCTTATTTCTTTCTACCCGATAGGTTTCTTGTTCAGTGCTAGTCCATTTAAACTTGGGTTCATGGAATAGCTCACTAGTGTATCTTTTAAGGTTCCGTATGAACATATCTGTAGATGTATCTAGATCGTATTTAAGTATACAAGTATTGCAGTAACATGTGTAAATGTTGAGCTCTGCTCAACCCGGGGCTAGAGGGCATGGACGGTAGCATGTAATTATACCACCTTGCATAAACGCACTCAATCAAACATTTAAGTTACATTATAATCTCTGTTAAAGACACCTATAAAGACAATATTTTTTCTCATTTGAAGTAATTTATAGTAAATTAACGTTTCAAGAGCAAAAACCTCTAAACAACAAATACATTTCAGATACCCGCCCGCTTAGCTCAATAGGGAGAGTGTCGATCTACGGACCGCGGGGTCGTGAGTTCGAGCCTCGGGTGGGCCGTATGTTGTCCGTGACGATTTGATATAATACATTGTGTCTGAGATCATTCGTCCTCCACCTCTGATTCATGTGGGGAAGTTGGCAGTTACTTACGGAGAACAGGTGTGTACTTGTTCTGAATCCAGGAACACTTGTTAGGTAACTGCCCGCCGTTAAATAATTGAAATACTGCTGAAAACGGCGTTACCCAAAACAGTTCTGGACAAACAAATATTTCAGTGGTGTTTGCTTTAGAAGTTGCATTACCCATACGGTGTAATGAAAGCTGTTTTGATGACATAATGGGTTCAATCATATTTTTTCAACAGTATTTATATACATACGGTATTCATTTAATATGAACAGTGTTGCTTGATTCCTTACCAGAATCTAACCAGTATTAACATACATGTATAGCAACTAGTTTACAAGTAATTCTTATAGTCTCTGCAAGCGACTGAAAAAAGTTTCCCGCATGAACCAGAGGTGGACGGCGAATGACCTAAGATGTGATACACGATACCGTCTCTAATATAAATCACATGTATAGAGCACGTCTCAAACAGGATCTCGGCCTATAATTATAAACTCCCGATTTTAAGTGTTCTGTTTTTGTGTGTTGTTGTTTTTTTCCTGTTGAACTCAGTAGATTTTCCTGGAACTATGAAACGTATTTTCCATTCATTTATTTTTTCTTGGTATAGTGCAGGATGCCAGCCTACAACTTCCTGGTTTTAAGTATTTTGTTTTTCCCGCTACAAAAACAATATCTGTAGTTAGATCTAAGATTTTAGAAATATTCTGTTGTTTCAATGACACAAAAATGCTTCAAAATGGAAAAAAAAGTTAAGAAAAATTTAGAAATAAAAACTTTTAAAAATTGGTGAATTTTGGTATTATAGATCTATTAGTCACAGAAATATCAGATACTTAAAAAGATGATCTCTACCCCGGTTGTGCATTTTACATTAGATTAAAAAAGGCAGATGCCGGCCAAAAGTAAGAGTGATGTAAACAATGTTATAAGTTATATTTTGATGATTTAGCATTTATTTTCGACATTAATTTTGTTAGGAAGAAATGTTCAAATGGACGTGTTTCAAAATGGAGGATATTCTGAAGAAAAGAAACGCTCGTACATCCCTAAAAATATTTTCCAGTTTTAAGTCAGTTCATGAACTGTAAAGTAAAATTCAGTTTCATACATATCATTTTATTTTGAACTAACTTAAAATTGTTTTTATAAGCCCCTGTACTGAGTATTGGATCAGTAGCTGTCCCTGCATTTGTGGGTGCATGGGTAGTTGTCTGTTACAAATGCATCATTATTGAATTTACATCTCTCTATGTACAACAAATTAATGTTATATAATTATAACAAATTTTATGACAGGAGAAATATTTTAATTTCATTATTGTAAAGGCGTGGGATTTATATACGCTTTGATCCCCAATTTTTCGATGAATACAAAGTTCGATGAAATAGAGAGAAAAACAAATGTTTCATTTACAAAAAAAAAAAAAAAAAAAAAAAAAAAAAAAAAAAAAAAAAAATTTGAGCTACGCTAGTATGTAAATTTTACCATTAAATTGTCTGGTTTCATCTAATTGTGTCTGAAATAAAAGCTTTCCTAAAACATATCGCGAATTGGCAACTGGCTCTCCTGAGTGATTCCAAGACTGATCTATATATTGAAAGTGTTGGATATTGATATGAAACTTTATGAACAAAATAAATGTTAAATTGGATGATTTTATCCATTTGTGTCTGAAAAAAATGGCTTTTCTGAAACATATCGCAAATTGGCAACTGGCTCTCCTGGTACTTTTGGAGACTGCTGAATGCATTTAAAGAAATAAATATTAATATTTAAGAAAAAAACAAGGATTAAAATGAATGTTTTTATCATCTTCGCCCCCAAAAATGACCGTCTAGAAAATGTCGAATAACCAACTGCCTACCAGTAGACAGTTGGTTATTTGCATGCGAATTGACAACTGGCTTTCCTGAGTGTTCCCACATCCAATGGGTTTCCTCTATCTGTATTTCTGCCTATATATATATATTGACAGTATTGGATGTTGATTTGTAAAAACAAATTAAAACATACATTGAATGTTCTGTTGTTTTATGTCTGAAAAAAAAGATTTTCTGAAACATATGTCGAGAATTGGCAACCGACTCCCTTGGTACTTAAGAAGACTACTGAATGCATTTATTTCAGAAAAAAAGTGAGAATTAGAATGAATGCTTTTATCATTTTCGACAAAAAATTGACTGTCTGGAAAAATCTCGAGTAACCAATTGCCTACCAATAGGAGGTTGTTTATTCGCATGCGAATTGGCAACTGGTTTGCCTGTGTTCGCAAGACAGATCTATATATTGAAAGTGTTGGATGTTGATATATAAAAACAAATTAAAACAAAAATCGAATGCTTCTGTTGTTTTATGTCTGAAAAAAAAGGTTTTCAGAAACATACGTCATGAATTAGCAACTGTCTCCCTTGCTACTTGCAAAGACTACTAAATGCATTTAAAGATGTTTATATTAAAAAACAAAACGAGAGTGTATGTGAATGCTTTTGTCTTTTTCGACCAAAAAAAATGACTTTCTGGAAAATCTTGAATAACCCTCGAATTGGCAACTGGCTCTCCTGAGTGTCCCCAAGACTGATTTATATATTGAAAGGGTCGGATATTGATATATAAAAACAAATCAAAAAATGAATTAAATGTTTCTGTTATTTAATGGCTAAATAAGTTTTTTATTGAGCATTTTGCGAATGACAACTGGCTCCCTTGGTACTTGATAAGACTGTTGAATGCACTTAAAGGAATAAATATTTGAGAATATTTAAGAACGAAACAAGCGTTAAAATGAATGTTTTTATCATATTGACTTTTCTGGAAAATATCGAATTACCATCTGCCTACCAGGAGGCAGTTAGTTATTCGCATTTGAATCGGCAGTTGGCTCAACTGAATGTTTCAAAGACGGATCTATATATTGGAAGTGATTTGTATTGAAAAAGCAAATTAAGTTTAATTGTATAATTTGATCCTTTTAAAAGAGGTATTGATTTTTTTTCAAAATTTGAATAACTATTTACTTTCCAGTATGCAGTATTCATGCGAAATGAAAAGCGATAAACCAATACCACAAAATTGATAACATATTCTATATTGAGTTTTATTCTGAGTTTAAAAAGGTAATCGAACTTGCTAATACATTTTGAATAACCAACTGGCGGCTAGTAAGTAGTTGGCTATTCGAATGTTCAACTACCAGCTGCCTACCAACTTTACTGTCATGTCAGAATACACAATCATATACTTTAGTTTTGGAATTGTAAACTTAAATATGGAATAATATTAAGACAAAATGCACATTGCATTATGACAAATCTATGCCACTATCTGTCAAGCTGAAGTAATGATTTTTACAATTGGAACAAGACTGTGACTCAATGCAGACTTGGAGCGCCGGTATAAATTACAGACTCCGGTATATACCGGATTAACTAAATTTGAACGAAAATATCTTAAATGTACATATTTTGTAACCATGGTAATACTAACCCTAACCTTTAGTCAGTATTTTATGCATATTGTACACTAAATGCAAGCGGACATGCAAAAATATGCGTATTTTTGCCGTGCGCTACAACTGATAATCACTTTCGGGCATGCGCAGAAGACCGCTCCAAGTCTGTAATGAGCTACATCGTTGGAACAATACATTCATCTTTATGGAATGCCAATCTAAATTACTTCTGATATATAGAGGATATTACATGAGTGTCTTTTCATATTGAATTTATTGAACGAGTTGAATAAATTCAATGTTGAAAGCCACAAATGTATTCTTTTTATCACATGTTAGACTTTCTTGTCGAAACGTCAAAGATTCGACTTTCTTTTACTACATAAACAAGACAATTTGACCGACGTCGCTTATACAATAAATGACGTCGACGTCAAAGCTTTATTACACTAGTGTATTATCATTTTTTCAAACATGTGATAATACGATTTAAAATAGGCTGCAATTGCACATGCTGTATTCTCTACATTACCTATCTACAATACTAAATGCTCCGTTCGTGTATGTTTGAGTGAGTTCGGCTTATTTGCTCAGGAATATGATGTCTGAATGCTTTCCCGTCTCTAGCGTCCATGTATTTGTACTTCATCAGTTTCCTTTCAGTACCTTAGCAAAGAAACATTCATTGTTGAACGATGCTCAGTTCAAAGAATTTTGCAAGTACCCACTATATGTCAAATCACTTAGAATTATGCAACATAGTAGAAAGTATATGTTACCATTTAATTGCACCACAGGGTGCTTGTTTACTAGGCTGGAAAGCTTCCATATGACCGACCAATCATAACATAAAACAACAAAATATCCATATATGCCCCGTAATCCGACGCCCAGCCTATCCTTGTCTAGACGCCCGCTAATCAAGGTAACGAAGAGTGCATTAAATATATGCTATTTTTTGCATTACTGACATATCATTTATTTAAAATAAAATACACTTATGGCGTGTAATAACTGTAGTTCTTAATGTCATTCGGTTTGCGCTTTATGTAGTATAAGATTACATTTACACAACTTCTACTATTAAGCTTTGATTACCACGTGGTAGACTTCTTTGTCTCTTTTGGGTTTAACGCCGTTTTTCAACAGTATTTCAGTTATGTAATGGCGGGCAGTTGCCCTAACCAGTGTTCCTGGATTCTGTACCAGTACAAACCTGTTCTCCGCAAGTAACTGCCAACTTCCTCACATGAATCAGAGGTTGAAGACGAATGATTTCAGACACAATGTCTTTTATAAAATCATCATGGAGAAAATACGCTTCGCCCAACGCTTGAACACACGACCCCGAGATCCGTAATCTGCGCCCTCCCTATTGAGGTAAACGAGCTAATTACAACGTGGTAGAGTGTCCGCCTAACACGGGAGATATACTGGGTTTTGATCCCGATCAGGGCCGACTTTTTGTCATAACTGTTTATCAAATAGTCAAATTTATGACAGTGAGCAACAGTCTCTCAAAGCCACTAGTTTCATTGCAGTGTATATTTACCTCTAAAGAAACATTACCTGGAAATAAAGACAACTATTGACTCTATCAGAGGAGGTCTATGCACACAAGAGTTAAACATCATCAATAAATCTGTAAAAAGACTCTTTGGAAGCATAGAATGCAACCAAGCAACATAATAACATAATAACATACCCGGTTTTACTGAGTCTGTTGATGAGAGTAAATAAAATGTGCAGCAGCCCTCAGGCCCCCCTAGCAACGGATTCAGCGGAAATATATTACAGGAAACAAAGGCTGTCCATAATTATAGGACGAGAAAATCTAATAACAATTGAGTCAGAGTACGGAGAGACCATTTACAGCACTTAAAAAAAACGCAAATAAAATCAAAGCCTTGAGATGTCTGATGGTTGCGGGTTTTGCTAGACTTTTTTTCCGGTTTAAATGCTAATCTATAAATATACATGTATAAGAATCAAATACAAATGTGCCTTATGTCTAAGATTAACTCTGCCTGACCTCACATGAACTTATTTAAACTGACAGCTGGAAGTCAGTGATGTAACGATGGGCTGGAATACCTTATCTTTGATAGATCTAGTATAATCTAAATGGTCAGTGTGAATGGATAGAGGTTGAATAAGAACTGCTTGATCATTGATAATTCATCCGCATTGTTCATGAATGGGACTACTTTGTGAAGCACATGAACATCCTTTGGGTGTAATTTGGAATCAAATAAAAATGCTATATGATTGTCAGAAATACACTTAACTTTGGTAGCGGGATAAACCCGCAACCAAAAATCAAACCACAAGAGAGAGAGAGAGGGAGAGGGAGAGAGTGAGAGAGAGAGAGAAAAAAGCTACTAGTTCTTCTGTTGAAACAAGTAAAAAAGTAACGTTAGAAGTAAAACATTAATTAATTTCTTGTTTGTTTTTTTTTTTGTTTTTTTTTTTTTTTTTGTTTTTTTTTTTTTTCGTTTTTTTTATCAATTTCCTTTTCAGAAGTTCTAGTGACAACAACAAGATTTTCAAACGATCACGTTGTTAACAGATTATGAAACGCTTTCTTATATCTCGACAAAGATTAATGGTTCAATAAATGTTACAATATTCTTTGATCTCTTGTAAGTACGAAAGATGAAACATACTCTAATTTCATTTTTATTGTACAAAAGAGTGGACCAAGTATGCTAGTCCAAATTTATTCTGGCTGTGTTGTGCTTTAGTATCTTTCCATACAGTTGTTGAACAAACTCTTATTATTCGGAAAGTTTGTTATCTGAAAGGCTAATATGCATTTTACCCGCCCTTTCACTTAATGTTGTTTGTTGTAGAAGTTCTTCATATATGATATTGTTAAAGAAGGACACTTGACATAAGCTTGAACGAGCTAAAGTTAAATTATTCGGCTCTTAAAATAAGCAGGAAAATGTCTTATACTTCTGTAATGTAACAAAAGGTGACACAAAAGTCTTACAGATGTGCAATAAATCTGCACCGAAATCACTGCAAAATATTGAATAATGATTCCAGTAAAAATTGTGACATAACATGTGTAAAATTGGTTTCCGATGCTTTATAGTCTAGTCCGATTTGGCAGATATAAGCTTATTTAAGAAGTTACAAGCATTTTGTTAGTATTTGGTCCAACATACTTTTTTAACATATTTTGGGTATGCTGAATCCAAAAATGTATGTTGGCCATCTGGCAAATGCCTCTGAAAGAGTTAAAAATGGGGGCAAAATGACCACTATTTTTAACACAAAAAAATCCATCGATATTACTTTATGATACAAACCTTTATCTTTAGATATGTTTCAACAAATTATTTCATGTTATTAGTATAATTGAGTAAATATTTATCAATAAAATATATCACAAGTTAAAAATGTGAACTTTACGGGGTTCAAAAAGGGGAATTTGAAGACAATTAAAAAAAAAAGAAATTAAAAATTTCCAACAATATTATGCATTCGTAAACTAAGAGCTCAGGTGAAAACTGTGGCACAGATTGTGATTTTGTGAAACATTTCATTTAGAGTTGCGACTATAAAGTTTATGTTAACTCCAAATGAAATCTAAATTTTATATGTAGATGTGATTATAGAGTTTCAAGAGTTTCAAGAGTTTATTTTATAAACAACCAGAAGGTCATAAGACCCATGAGGCAACATTTACATGATAATGTGGCATACAATTGCACATGAAGTGTTCAATATAAATACAAAGTTGTAATAATATTTCCAAAATACGAAATAGCAATGGCTAATGAAGACAATAGCAGAAAGTTATATCAAAGCTAGCACTGTCATTAATAAAAATCAGCTCAACAGAAAACGTATAGTTTCCCTTAGACCGTATTATAAATTGCACTTGTCATTACTAATAAAATCATACGTTTACATATATATATATACCGTGCATAGTTATTCTTGCATTTTTTATAGAACATGACCATACTAAATATCACAAATCAATAGCGAATTAAGTGATACAATTATTATACAAAGGGAGGGAATGAGCAGACTGAGACTTGAAATTCTGTTCCCCTGTACAACATAATATAGGACGGAGTTATGTCCAGAGATTGCATCCAGTAAAAGTTTGTAGCATTGTATATGGGATAACTTTGACATGTTTATATAGGCAATACCATTTTTGTGGAGGTGAATTTGGCAAAACATTATACCCATAAACATGTTTTAATGTCTAATGTTTAATTGTAATATGTTTGATTGAAAAATACGTAAGTATGTAAAGCCAACAAGGCTGTTTAAATGACTTAATCAAATATATGTACTATACAAAAACTGCACTCTAAAGTTTTAAAAATCATGTGGTTAGAAATTCTGCGTGTGTTTTGATAAATTCGAATGTTATATAGGATGAGACTGTTCTAAATTTAGGACAAATATGTCTTATTCCGAAGTATAAATAAGCATAAAACAACACACACAAAAATTAATTCATAAAATTTGTATTTTATATAGAAGTTGGTCAATCTGACCTGAATTGACAATGGTTTGAAGGTTGATAATTAGTTAAATTGTATTGTCCGTAAGTATTGATATTCCGTGTGTTTCTGTAAATTAAATTTCGGTTTCCAAACCTCAATAACGATACTGGTACTGATGATAAACCCGGACAGATGATAAAGTCGACCACCTTGTATATATTCGATTGCAATCGGTTATTTATAAAATTGAACACACCATCTAATAACAACCACTTACAACACCAACTGGTGTAAATAAAAACAAAATCGGTAAATATTCTGTATAAATAAATGACTCACATTTATCTGTATAATACCGTGTTCAGACTACGCTTTTAATCCTATATTTACTTGGGTTTATTTTTTAAACTTGTTTATTGTGGTGTAAAACGTGAATTATGTAAAGGTCAGGTGGTTTCTGTAATATAGCATTAAAACTACCTCGGGAGGTGGTTTTAATACTATATTAAAATGTAATACTACATTATTTTACAAGTGTGAACACAAATGTGAGTTATAACTGGTTTTACAATCCCAAACTCACCAGATCTTACCTTTTGGCTGAAGAATACCATGTGTTTCTCTTTTGTATCAAACAATTGATGCTATGGCTGGCAAAAGTACTTGGAGTGTTGATAAAGCAAAAACATTAAATTGCGATATGGAGCCATGCTGATGCACAAAATGGACTATAGATGGAATGAACAGAAATGTTTAGATGAACACGGAAGTTTAAACATTGATTACTCCTTCTTGTTTCTGTCAGCCTCCTTTTTTGTAACCTTTATTCCTTATTGCAAAATATTTGTTTACTTCCAGCATTGCATGTATATATTTAAACCACGTTTTCGCCTAGTGTGGACGCAAACTAGATTATATTTTGATGGGTTTTAAATGTCAAATACCAATTATAATTAACCAATTAGTGCCTGATAAAAAAAACCGATCTGCTAGTGTGAACACGGTATATATAAATATTTATCCAAAAATACTGGAAGAGGGTGTTTTTGGCGCATGCTCACTGTCGCCACATGAAGGCCTGACATTGGGTCACTTTTCATTACTTGATCAGGAATGACTGTTGCAGCTTTTGGGGGAAGTTTCAATATAATACGAAGAAGAAAATTTTGTAAATGACAAAGCGGTCGAATTTATCATCAGTCAACCTTCGTACGGTTCCCATTTTACAAGCCCCTTTCAGGGCCTCATTTCTCACTGCTAACTAAATATAAATTTGAAATCTGGTAAAGTTTTCAGCTAATATTAAGCTTTATTTTGATACCGACAACTGATTCCAAATTGCAGAAATAAAAAAGTTACAGGGAATAAACCTCATTTTCTGTTCGGGTTTATCATCAGTACCAGTACTGTATAACTATTGTAAAATTTTATGCAGATTTAGCTGTGCGGAGAAAGCGTTCAGGTACAAATCTCGGGGTTGTGGGATCGAGTCCTCTGATTTTCTTTATTTTTTTACTTCGTGTATAAACTTAATAGACGGGATAATTATCACACTTGTCATGATTTATCATTCATTTATTGAAAGAAATACTCTAATATTCAATATTCCCTACGTACATGTCAACTGTTTCATAAAATGTCGACTTAAATCTTCAGGGCTGGACAAGTGTTCGGTCAATCAACGGACTTTTCAAGGAATTGGTTTAAGTTCGCGAGAAAATTATATGTTTCATAAAAACGATTAGAATAAAAGTAGTAATTATTTATACAGTAACATTACATTGAAGTAAAAAATATGGTTTGAACTGAATTCGAACCCATAGTAACGTGCATGGAAGGCGGTCAACTTACCACTATACCACCATGTCATTAGTTAACTATATCGGTCATTTTGATAAATTGAGATACTTTTCTGATCAAAATATCGTGTAAAATAACGGAAACGCACGAATATATTGGCGGAGATTAATGAGTGCCAAGTCAATTACTTACGGACAATAATAAGTGTTCCTATTTATAAGTCAGTGTTTACAAACATTGTAATGACGCAATATTTAAAGAAAGTATTATAATATTTAGCACATCGTCCTAAAAAGTAAAACAGCTATAAATATACACAACTCAAATTTTATGTAAATAAAGTTTCTCATTAATAGAAATTTAAATATTGAATTAAAAGCTGAACACGCCTTTGCTGCATGATATATAAGTAGTGTCATGCACTTTAAGTAAAAAGAAAACATTATAGGTTACTGGAAATATTTAATTCTGTCAAAATGCCAAACGTTATAAATTCCAAACTCTGTCAGTAGGTCATGTTAAGTGCGAAAAATAATTGTTATATTATATTCTGGTAATAGAGGTGGTTAAAACAAGTTTGTTTACTACTACTAATTGTACGGAAGACTCTAAACCCATTTATGTGTTTGTTAATGAATATATACTAGCATGTGTTTATGTAAATGTTTTGAAAATATATTCCAGTAGTATATTTCTTTCCTTATAACTACGAACTAAAGACCAAGCCGTACAATGGAAGGTTGCAATACAAGACAGTGTGTGATACATTAAAAGACTATCCAAAATAGCCTGAAACGGCATTACTATGGTGTCTGCTTTCTGCCATTTCGTGTCTTCGCAGCGAGGACACGAAGACGCGAAGATACAAAAGAAAGAAAAACTGCTGATTTGTGGTGTCTTCTTGTCCTCGCGTGACGGACTGAAGGCGTGACGACAACATTGAAATAACAAAACTTCCATAAATCACCGAAAACATGTTATTAAAGCTGATATTTTAAAAATGATAACAACTAAAATCGATTAAAAATTGCTTAAGAGATTTATGAGTTTTAAAATAATTCATCAGCCATTAGTTTAAACTTATTTTATTCCCAGTAATACATGTACAAATTTAATGTGTACAATCATAGTCTAAACAACAAGATAAGCAAGAAAGGATAAAAAGTAAATACTCATAGTCTTATAGAATTCATCTTAAAATCAGCGGTTAATACAAATATCAAACTGACATACATGCAGCATGGTATGAACTGTTGTGCAACATCGTGTTTTTAAAAAATTGCACATTCAGGAATCCTTATAAAAACGTATATTACCAGATCTCTTAAAAAATAAAAGTAAGTATGATCGTATGATTTATTTAAACATCGCTAAATATGTGCATTATTTTTAATTTAATTTCACGTGAACGTTTTACAAACCAGAAGATGTTAGTTTAAATGAGATGTTTCTATTTATAAATCAATGTTTACAAACATTTGGATGACGCAGTTATACCTAAAAATAACTTAAATGGAAGTGAATACAAACACGTTTGTCATTAAGTTCATACAAATTGTATGAATTAACAGAACAGATTTCTTTTAATTTATATGATTTATATTCCTATGTTTTGCTATCAAGGCCGCCAACATAACTACATAGTATATTACCGAGTTATTATCCTTTGAGCATACATTTAACGCATGATTTATTTACATTTTACTTTTATCAAATACTTTACTAGTAATTAAAAACGCAGTGTATCATCCTTAAAACATGTCAGAATTATAAATTATCATGGCAATGTGCCAAATGTTGTAAATTGTAACTTTTGTAAATACGCCCAGGTATAAATATTACTATACATGTATTTGATAGTTCTATTACTACTGATATTAGCTTTATATTCTAAACCCTTTCGGATATTTTATAATAAACCATCCATAAAGCCAAACGATAAACATTTTGAAAATATATTCATGTTGTCAATTCTTTTACTAAATTAATATTAACTACCTATGTCGCTGTGCAGGTCGGTTACAAATTAGGACATATACGTTTATCAACAACGTTTGGCGTGAAAGGCCATGTGCCTGGAATGCATTTGCAAAATCCTTCATACTGTGTGTATGTTTATTCTATACAACTATTGTTTCAGTAAGCGGTTACCACATACATACTCGTTTACATACAATCGTACCCCATTACTAACGCTCTTCAATATTAGTAAAAACAACCAATTCTCAAGTGTTTCCATCACATAAAATATGTCAGTAAAGAATTTTCAAAGCCTTCTTAAGAAATATAACAGTTACTTTCTGATATATTTTTTTCTTTACTGTTTGGATGTCAACCCGTTAAAATGTCTATTTATGGCAATATTTTTACCTTTATTCCAGCTATTGAACTAATGCTTCACATTAAATACAGAAGAGTATTTTAATACGCATGTGAAAAATAAATTATTAGCTTTGCGCCTGTTCTTCAGCTGAGTATTTCTGCTCCTAAAGTCGCGCAATGTTTCCACGCCTGAATTCGCGAAATGCTTCCACGCCTGAATTCGCGAAATGTTTCAACGCCTGAATTCGCGAAATGTCTCCACGCCTGAAGTCGCGCAACGTTTCCACGCCTGAATTCGGGATATGTTTCCACGCCTGAATTCGCGCAATGTTTCCACGCCTGAATTCGGGAAATGTTTCCACGCCTGAATTCGCGAAATGTTTCCATGCCTGAAGTCGCGCAATGTTTCCACGCCTGAATTCGCGAAATGTTTCCACGCCTGAATTCGCGAAATGTTTCCGCTCCTGAAGTCGCACAATTCCTCCGGCCCTGAAGTCGCGAAATATTTCCCTTACAGTACTCGTGGATTTTTGATACATTAAACTATAATTAATAACTGAACTAGAGGGAGTGTCAGAGGGAATCTTTATTACATGTACACCGTTTTTGGAATAGGAACAAAAGAACAATTGACACACTTCTAGTGCATTGTAAACATTTCAAAAACTAACACTCTATAAGAATAAACACGTTGATGCAAAATGTGAAAGCAAAAATACAACAACAAAAATCTGAAAATTACAATTGAGCGAGTCTTTGTTTATGTGTATGACATTGTGTTGTTTCTTCTAACTGTGGTTGCTTAACGTCCGAAAAGGAAACGATACCAGTAACGTACAGGTTCTCTGAAAGAAAGAAAAAGAAAATCGCCAGCTACATAAACGTGACATGGGTCAATTTTCAACGACAGAAACGTGTACACACGTACATTGTACGTGGTGTTTCGGGAATGTTAATGTTATACAATACAATGCTTGAAATTTGAACTTATTCATTTCATTCTCATTTCCAAAATAGAATTTTGAAATCTAGGCCCATAAAGTATACCTATAATGTATTATTTTACTCGCCTTCTATGTTGAGTGTATACTGAAATACAATGAATTATATTCTTTTACTCACGGTTTTTCGTAGACGTATTGTAGATTACCCCAGTCACACCATTCATCGCTCCATGCATAGGTAAAGAAATTGAGTGCATCAAGGCAATGTTCACTATTGTTCTTGTTGTTTGGTTGTAGGTCACCCCATATTTGGTACCTAAACGGTTCAGTAGTTGACTCCCACACCCAATTGCCTTCTTCACTCCAGTCTGTGCCACTTAGCCAAAATCCGTCGTCAGCATCCGAATCTAACAGGTGAATAAATTAAAGTGCTACAGTTTTAATCTAAAACTAATAAATCTAACTGATTGCATTGTCGCGCTACCAAACCAATATTAACATCAAAACCAAAATCTTGCAAATAATTCTGAAGTTGTAAAAGCGGATATTACAGAAGTGTCTTTTAATATTGAATTTATTCAATGGTTTGATAAATTAAATGCAATGCTTAAAGACGTGAAAGACACTAATGTAATTTTATATTTGTCACATGTAAGCTTTTTCCTGCTGAAACATCGAATTAACTTGTCTTTTTTCTTTACCTATTCTATAGACCAAGTTTGTTCGACTAACGTCTCGTATACTTAAAACGACGTCAGTCAGGGTCAAAGCTGCATTACTCTAGTGTTAAACCTAATTTATGTAATGGTTTAAGAGATGAGTACTCTTAAGTGTCTACAGTAACATTCAGTGCAATCTTCGTAATCTTGATGCTAACATATTTTATCTCTGATTTTTAGTCTTCTGTCAATGCTCTCTAACAACGTTATGAACCAAGACGAAATATATCCCAAACAGTACAGTGATATTGTCGTTGAAAAAAACAACGTTGTTATGAGGTAAGATGCGCAATGTCACGATTGCGGGACTTCCATGGCCCAATGGTTAAGGTCGTCTTCACCTCACTTGCACCTCACCGATGTGGGTTCGACCATCACTAGGGGCGTTGAATTCTTCATGTGAGGAAGTCATCCATCTGGCTTACGGAAAGTCGGTGGTTCTACCGAGGTACCCACTCGTGATAAAATAATAGCACGGAGTGGCACCTTGGGTCTTCCTCCACTATTAAAGCTGGAAAGTCGCCATATGACATATCATTGTGTCAGTTTGACTTCAACCCAAGAAAAACAAAAACAAATGTCACGACTGCACAAACTCACGTGTTGAGATACAGTCAAATCTGTGTTAAAGACCACCCCCTGGCTCTTAAGACCACATGTTTTGCTTCCCATTTTAAGATTTACAGTGTATCTTATCCTGTGAATAAAGACCACCTACCAATAAAGACAACATTTCTGCATTCCAAAGAGTGGTCTTTATAGACATGTTTGACTGTATAGTATTTCTTAAATTTATTTCTTCAGCTGATACTAGTCAAGCAAAATTAATATTCATGACGAAATTTCCATATATTTGCTATTCATTTTCAGCGTTCTGTTTGTTATGACGCTTAACGTTATGTCGTAATAATTATGACGTATTAGCTGTGATTTTGCTTCATACTAACGTCACATTTTCTTTCCTCTTTGTTTAATAGGGATACAGATCACGTCGTGTTAGAATACATACTACCCTTGCAATTTATGCCTTTATATGGTATCTAGTATATGCTGTTAATACCGAAAATTAACAGTATACTTACGATTGAATGTCAGGGCCTGCTGAACAAACCAGTTCTGCTCTGCTACTGTTTCTATGGCCATCAGGTCACTGTCATGCCACTTACACATTTGCTAAACATAAATGTTTATTTGAAACAATGTTAACATTTAGATAACACTTCAAGCTGTCATGCCTGGTAAATTTCTAAAATGGACTGGTCCATCATTTAACTTGGGCAATACCATTTATTAATCAAAGGGGTGTTCACTGAAAATTTACCGACTGAATAGCGAACTGGTCGCAAAGGCAGGGCAGGCTAAAGCAAATCTGAACTTCAAAATAACAATAGCGTTATGGAAATTTTGTGTAATTTAATACTTTATGACCCTTAAATTATGTTTACAGGCAAAAGTAAATATGGTTGACTTTCCCTTACCCTTGCGTTCGGCCAGTTTTGTTTTTCTGTTTGAAACTTGTAGCATCTACCGTTGTTTCTTATCCATCCATTAGGACAGTCACTATGCACTGGAGTGTGAGAAAATGCTTTCTTAAATATTTGAGCCGCACTATGAGAAAACAAACATAGTGCATCAGCGACCAGCATGGATCCAGACCAGCCTGCGCATCCGCGCAGTCTAGTCAGGATCCATACTGTTCGCTGACGGTTTTTCTAATTGCAATAGGGTTTGAAAGCAAACAGTATGTATTCTGACCAGACTGCGCGAATGCGCAGACTGGTCTGAATCCATTCTGGTCGCAAATGCACCATGTTTGTTTTCTCATGGTGTGGCTCAAATGATCTCTGTTCTTCAATGTATTGTACTTTTGTCGGGAGTGTTTAAAATGAAATTATAGCACAAAGAACAAAGGTGGATATTCCATCTTTTAAAAGAATATGTTTAATTAACATTATCTTTCTAACAATTATGACTGTTTTATCCTCTTCCTTTAAGAACAAAATTTCTAAGGAAATGTAGATCTTGATGGTGTTTTTAGAGTCTGCGTCAAATGTTCTGATAATTTATGTAATCCATTTAAGGTGATTTATAACGCTTTATGAATAATTGTTTATCTTTTGCTGAAATCCTCAAAGTAGGTTTGTTAACAGTGCCACTAAAATGATATTATTCATCCTCAAACTAATCCCCCCCCCCCACCCACCACAACCCCCCACCCTACCCCACCCCCTTTCCCGCCACCTATCCGGTCAGGAACGTCATACTCATATTCTTTTAAACTGGAAAGGAGTTTACGATATTTTCGCTTTCACTGCAAAATTCTGTCTTACACCCGGGTGTAAGACGATTCTCATTCATGCTGTAAATGATATAATGAACTATATCTTTACAGTAGATTCGTGTAGTAATTGTTCGTATCATTAAGACCAAATACCTTGAATGCTCTTCCTCATTCCTTATAGAATATTTTTCAATTCAAAAAAAAGTTTTGTTTACGTCATGACATATTTCCTATTTACGAACGTAAATTTCCCGCGCTTTGATTAAATACGCAATTGTAAGAAAAAAAAGCATGTCAACACTGACTGTTAGTGCTTATGGGAATATCCAGCCCATGTGATAACTCGGCACAGGGCCGAAGTGGTTACAAGTGATACAGAAAGGTTACCCTGCATGTTTACCTGAATAATTTGCTTCGAAATGTCAATCTAGAGGTCGCCAGTTAAACGTATTTTTTGTCTTAGGTCTTTCAAGTTAAGTTTTCTAGTTATAACACAAAAACTGAGGGACTAAGATCCTATCGAAATAGAACATTGCCCCCTTCTAACGACACTCTACATGAGTGACGTATGGTTTTGTGCATAACTGCCAGACGATTCTAACATCAATCCAGAGCATCATTGTGTAGTTATTCATTATTTGCAAGGGATAACTAAATTCTGGTTCAATGGTGGTTAATCAGATCTTGGTCAGCCAATAGATTTGCTCAAAACGTTAACAACTGACAACTTACACTTAATTGCGTTCACTAAATTCTTTATAAATCGAGGGTTCAACGCAATAAGGGCGTATCTACATATAGTTATTATATGTAGATACGCCCTTATTGCGTTGAACCCTCGAAATGGTAGTCTTTACTTGATGCAGTTTTAAATCAAATTTGCATATTCCGGCTGGCTATCAAAGATAATTTAGCAAAAGTATAAATTCAGTAATCTTATTTTACCTAAAGAATGATGTGAATATATTATATTTTTCAAAGAGTGCCATTAGCAAGCATACATTTTGCCAAAATTCTTTAAAAGTGCAAGTATGTAGCATTGTTATTACTTCCCTTTCCTGCATTGGTTTAAGCTTAAGAAAAGTTTAATAGATTGTCCTTTGTTTCATATAGTTGACATGTCCCAATATCTATCTAATGCAAATATAAAACTAATGATTACAATGTATATTGAAATAAAAAAAAATCAATTCTGCTTATCAGTTAATGTTATATTGGAGGAAGGTAATGGCAAATTGTCATACAAAATATCAAACATACATTTCTAATATGGATCTAATTCTATGTAATGTACCTAATTTGCTACCTTAGATAAATCTCTTTACTAAATATGCGAAAACTGACAAATGTCATAAATTGTCGCTTAAATCTGATTGACAAGCCTTTAGAATGTCGAAAGCGGGCATAGGAGGTCAGTCTGTTTCTTCTGATTAAATACATGTTGGTATTAAAGAAATATAGAACACTATTTAGAACAACATTTTATCTAACTATAAATATACCCTTACTAGTTACGATGTTAAACTTCTAATAAGAACATTTCAAACAAAGATTACATGATATAAAGAACACAAAGGCTCTTTATTTGCTTTTTAAAAGCTTTATTTGCTAATTCTTTTTATATTTTATATATTTATCAAATACGAACGAGGGACTCTCAAAAATACTTCTCTTACTGGTAGAAATCGAAAATTTCAAAACTGTTCGGAACTGCGTTATGGATGTTTTTATATTATTACTGCATTAACTTTAAACGTTTGATTTAACATGTGGTTGCGCAGATTAAACGAAAATCAAAACAAGAGCTCGTAGAACACAAAATCCCTCCCCCTTGATGCATTCAGTAATTGCACAAGGAATAGAGATTATTTGGTCACTGTATACAAAAGTTCTACTGCTCTGGGTCAATGTGACCTTGAACTTTGCCCTATTTACCTTAAATTCAATAGGGTCATCTGCTGGTCATGATCGAACTCCCTATTCATTTCCGTGGTCATAAGCCAAAGCGTTCTCAAGTTATCGTCCGGAAACGATTTAAATGTTCCGGTTCACTGTGACCTTGACCTTTAGACTGCTGACCTCAAAATCAATAAGGGTCATCTACTGGTCATGACCAACCTCACTATCAACTTTTATTGTGCTAGGCCCTAGAGTTATTGAGTTATCTGAAACCGTTAAACTGTTCCGGATCACTGTGACACTGAGGAATCATCCCTGATCATGTTCAACCACAAACTACTGTTACTACTACTGCCGCTACTAATAATTATAATGATAAAAAGAAGAAGAAATTATAAAGATAATAGTGATGATGATGGTGATAATAATAATAGTAATTATGATAATGATAGTAATGATGATGATGATGATGATGATAATCATGTTTTTTGTCTTTTCTTTTTGTTGGGCTTTAACATCACACCGACACACTTACATGGCGATTTTCCAGCTTTTCATGACAGTTGCCCCAACGAAAACAATTTCGGACACTTGCGTGAAAATGGGTAGAGCCTCAGGTCCTCAGGTCAGCTGGATAGTTTCCTAAGTCATGTGAAAGAGGTCTACACCCCAGAGCAAGGTTTCCAACCCACATAAATGAGAGTCAACAGCCTTATCTTCTCGACCGCAACCCTAAACAACAACAACACCACCAATAATAATAATAAATGATTTTACATGAACATACGGAAATTTGGCAACTTTACAATGAAGTCCCTAGAGTCACTTGCATTTTATCAAGAATACAGTCCATCTGATTACAGTAAAACAGAAATTTGACCATAAGACGACCTTGAAGTCACTTGCTATTTAAAAAGAATACAGTCCATTTCGGTCAATACCATAATTAATCTGTCAGTAGAACAGAAATTTGAACATATGATGCCCATAGTGCAACCGAGTAAAATGATAGCAAACTCGATTCATGTGACGGGACGTGAAAATCTTAAAAGCAAAGATCTGTTTTCGACCGTGTCCTATTACAGTATAATCGAACATATATGTATCTATATTTGTACAATTTGAATTCCGTCTCCCAAAAACAAATTTAGTTAAATTCCTGGGAACATTTCGTGTGGTCTGAGTGAAATTCCTTTCTACACTTTCGCTGCAGGTATGGGCATTGGTAAAGGCCATTTTTACCACTTGTAAGCGACTTGTAAACGCATTCACTCAAAAGCTTGTTTCCCGTCAAATTTGGCTGGACTTGTTTGGAGGAAACTGGCGACCTCATCCCGACCAAGGGGTTAATACTCGTATCAATCATTCAAAATCTACAATATAGGGCTTCCAGTAAAATTTGGTAGCATTCCATCCAGTAGCCCAAAAGTAAAAAGTACTTTAAAGACCTCATCACATTACCTGGAACTCGCGTTACATCGTTTGTACAAATGTTGAATATATTTCAACTTGAAGGTAATGTTTCCAGCTAAAATGAGTAGAATTCCAGGATTATCATTATACTCAAGTGAAATTATTCTTACCCGCGTGGTGTCGGAGCAATCATCTGTACAAGTTTTATCACAACTACTATTGATGATGTTTCCAACCGATATGGTTAGATTCTAAGAAAACATAAGTCAATTATTTGCTTCTTGGTTAATCAGTTACGATGACATGTTTAAACAATAATTCTAACATGACTCGGTTTGATTTCCAGTTAAACAAAAAACAAAGTTAAGCTCTGTATATTCTGCGATAAACAACGGTTGACGCGCGGACCGCTAAGAGAGCATTATGACGTCAATTATGACGTCAAATTGCCACATGACGTCCGATACATTACTCCTCGGGTAAATGAAATCCAGCATAATATTTATTAAACTATGTCAATGAGCATGTCAGAATGAAAACAATCAAGGCCTTCTTGTGATTTATCGTCTAATTTACCACGGTTCATCGTTCAGATGCTTCAGTATTTAACCACTCGGGCTAACGCCCTCGTGGTTCAATTCCTACGCATCTGAACTCTGAACCGTGGTAAATCAGACGATAAACCACTCGAAGGCCTTGATTATTTGTAAAGTAAATGCTAATCAATCACTGATTGAATTATCTGAGTACAGTTGTTCCGATCAGAAAAATACTGGCTATTGAAAGGAACACTGTTGCATCATTTTGTGTAAAAATGGTTAAAATTGAATAAATACAATTTTATGACAGAAAAAATAGTGTGATGCATTATTGATACACATAATTTTTCAGTGGGTTTTCAGGGCACTGGCACTTGCACCGACCCAATGTCAATCCAAGAGCCTTATATCACATAGTATCACTATCTTATAGGAAAAGTCGAGTTTTAATATAACGTACACAAAACTTGGGTTAAAATATCCTCTTTATTGTTGAATACTGGATGATTGCATAATATTGATTTTAAAGTAAAATTACTCTGTCCTGTATTTTGACTAAGCTAAATGTACTTGTATCATAACAATAAACGTTTAAGATCAGGATTGCGAGAAAAGAATACGTGTGTATTGTACACAACCAATTTACTGCTTTAGGATTTTCATATTGACATTTTGACCGTAATTATAGCATTTATATGTAAAATGATAGCTCTTCATAGAGCAATGTTTGCAAACATTAGGATAACGCAATAGTTAACTAAAGTGAAATTAATGGGGAATTACCCTGAAGTTATGATTTAATACTAGTAATACTATAAATCTAAAATAGATACATACTGGTCATGCCTTACTGCGTGATAATTTCATGTTTAATTACGATTATAGGTTACTGAAAAAATGTCTCTAAAAATTCCATTAATGTGTCAAAAGTTATAAATTGTAATGATTGGCGATATGCCATGCACAATTGTAAAATTCTGAGTGAATACGACAAAGGACTATATTTAAACTGCTCTCGCAACAAAACCAGCATTAACGTGCCAAAATCTTTTATAGACTGAAACATTATTAGAATTAGCATTTAACATTGAAACAAATTTCAAAATCAAAAGTACAAAAAAAAATCTGATAACCACTCAGCCAAAATCCGTCGTCAACATCACAATCTGAAAATAGCTGGAGGAGTTCAAAACACATGTAACACCTCTACGCAAATTGCATTGTAGTAAAAGTATTTGTTCTTCTTACAAGTAGTCTTGCAAATAATTCCAAAAGTTTCAAAACGCTAAACTAGCAACAGTACAGGTATGGTGGGTGTTGCACGGTTTATTGCCTAGCTCTCGTGAACAGACTAAACCTGCTACTATTTTATCTTGGTTGCGTTTTATGTTTCCAAATGATCGTAGAATAGATTTTGTCAAATATCACAACAGCAGACCCTAGAGGCTGTGTTGAAGACTCAATCAAACTGAGTCTGGTCGCGTTCTATGCTTCCAAAAGATCGTCTTACATATGAGCCGTGTCACGGGAAAACCAACATAGTGGCTTAGCGACCAGCATGGATCCAGACCAGCCTGCGCATCCGGGCAGTCTGATCAGGATCCATGCTGTTTGCTTTCAAAGCCTACAGTAATTAGAGAAAGTGTTAGCGAACAGCATGGATCATGACCAGACTGCGCGGATGCGCAGGCTGGTCTGGATCCATGCTGGTCGCAAAGCCACTATGTTGGTTTTCTTATGGCGTGACTCATTTGATTACTCTCCTAAATTATAAGAAATAAATAAAACATTGTTTTAATTTATCTAGAATATATTGTTCAATGCTGAAAATTAAAAGTAAATTATTGAGTGTCAGTGCCTGCTTAACAAACCAGTTCTATTTCGATTCTGTTTCTATAGCCATCAGGTCGAAATTTTGCCACTTACACATTTGCTGAAGATGAATGTTTGTTTGAAACAATGTGAACATTTAGATAGCATTTCAAAACGGCATTAGTCTTTCAAATATAACTGTAACTGTAAACATTTGCATGAAAATATATCCGAAAGTAAAGACATTACGGAATGTTCTTGTAAAATAACAAGGTATGAGTATCTATGTTCCAGAGCCTAATCTAGGAACTATATATGTAACACTGTTACTTGTAAACGAAAGAATGTGAAACTTTCAGAAACGGTTCATTTCAAATATTTCTATTTGCATAAAATTACCTTTTAAAATAACACTATTAGTAAACGTTTGCGTAAATAAACACTGTTTTGGTTTAAAAGAAGTATAAAATTACAAAAAAAAAAATGTTGTAAAGTTTCTACTTCTTGTATCTGTGTCCATTTTTTTTAGATATCCTAGTACCTTTGTCCATCTTTTGTTTGAAATTTGCAGCCTCTACCGCTGCATAGGACAGTTACCATACAGAGCTTTGTTGTACTGTAATGTAAGAGTTTTAAAAATGTACGCATATTTTTCAGGGGTGTCCAAAAAAAGTGCAGAACGAAGTATACTGTATGGAAAAAAAATAATAATGGGAGATTAATCTATAGTTTTTAAAAAGAAAACGTGAATTTGAAATTATCATTTAAAATATCGTGATTGTTATACCCTGTGACTCATTAGAAGATTAGCCCATACAAATATTGTTGCAGTTGTCCGAATGAAAATGTTGCGACGGCGCCACAATTGCTTAAAATGACATTTGCATTATATCAGTAACTGTATTGCCTGATAGCACGTATAGCATTACTATTTATGTCGATAAAGTTGACATATATTCTTACTTATAATAACAAAAGGGACTGTCTAATTTAAAATAACGTTCACAAAACTTTGGTTAAAATAGCCACTTTATTGTCAAATATTAAATTGTTTATTACGATATATCTATTTTAAAGCAAAATTGCTTTGTCCTGTATATTAACTAGACTTCATGTATCATAACAAAAGAAAATACGTGTGTATTGTATTTTACGTTTCTCCCACAAAAATATTTTCATATTGACATTTCGACTGTAATTAGAGCGTTTATAAGTAAAAAGATAGCTCTCTGCAAACATTAGGGTGACGCAATATATATCCAAAGTGATAATTAATGTGAAATTAAAATAGCTTTAATATTAATTGCCAATCAAGATTAATATAAATATAGAACTGAAAAAGATACATACTGGATAAATGTCGGAGCATTTTACTGCATGATAATTAATGTTTAGTTGGGATTAAAGGTTAACGGAATATTTCTCTAAAATGCTGTTAATGTGCAAAAGGTTATAAATTATAATGTTTGGCAATATGCCATGCAAAATTGTAAAAATCACCGGGTATCTTATCACATAACATATTTTTAAAGATTATATTCCTATTTTTCATATCGTTTCTTATGGCATTAAACTGAAAAACACAGTATCAATTTTTACAACGTGCCATTTTAACATTACAACAAATGCAGGTTTGGCATAACGGACAAAATTCCATATCTATGACACTATTTAGACACATTTTTGGATACATTAATGATATACAACTGTTGTATGCAGTAAACAGTAGCTATACCTAGATGAAGTGTCAGAACAATTTAACATTATTGTCCGAGTACGACAGAAGACCATATAAAAACTGCTCTCTCAAACAAATTAGCATTGAATAACGTGCAAAAATCTTTCATATACTAAAACATCATTAGAATTAACATTTATCATTGAAAATTTAAAGTATAAAGTAATGTGAAAGCTATACTTGTACAAGTATATCTCTTCGTGTTGCTTTAATGTCTGAGAATAAAATGATACGAAGTATGCACATATTCTCTGAAATATAACGGTGACCGTCAGCTACTAAAGAGTGAAGGTATTCTTCATCAGTGATGACAAACAGACATTCGAATATAGGGTAAAATATTGTATTTTGCAAAATTTGAAGAAAAAAACTGCCAGCCATTACGGGGTCGAAATTATGGCAGACATTGTGGGGGTCAAAGTTCTAGATATCATTTAGAGATATAAAAATAAAATAAAAGGAATAACAACACCTGTCATGATCCTGGAAACGTGTAAAGGTCACATTTGTAGCAACAATACAAGAAATATAGAATTTCACAGCATCGTTTTCACAAGACCGAGTCCAACTGAAGGATAAGATTATGTTGAAAACCCTTACAGAATTAAATAAAATGTGATAAAAATTCGTTGTCGTGGACGTGTTAAAAGCAAAACTGCACAGAAAGATGTCATTTTACTCAAAGTTTTTCGCAGACGTATTGCAGGTTACCCCAGACAAATAATTCATCACTCAGTTTGTAGGCGAAGAAACTGAGTGTAGCAAGAAAAAGGTTCGTTACTGATCCTGTTGATAGGTCATTGGTCACTGCGTATGTGGTATCTTAATGGCTCAAAAGTTGAATCCCAAACTCAGTTTTCTTCTACACTCCAATCTGTGTCACTCAGCCAAAATTTGCCGTCAACATCGGAACTTAAAAATGTTTAGAAGAGATTTTAAAAAGTAAGACTTCTGATGCTTGTCCTTTTTTATAAACAAATCTTGCATATTATATTCCGCTGGTCTCCAAACGCTAAAGTATTTGAAGGAAATTCCTTATCCGGATGGTACAAAATTGTCAGCCAAATCTGACAGCCAGTCAGTGTTTAATTAAGGTCCATCCTCCCTTTTAAACACAATGAATCATAAACATGTCATGTATAGTATGGAGCGCATATATGTCGCTTTTGGTGTTCTTAAATGGAATTTTTGTTGCCAAATGGGGGATACAGATTACCCCTGTGCAATTCCCAGACAGTTGTGTCCGAACAGAATGAATTTTGTTGCCAATTAATGACTATAAGAACAGCGGCCAATAATACCAAATCTGAACTCTAGCATTCCGCTTACACCGGTGCTAAGGGTGTCATTGGTTTTGCACGTTATATTACCTCCCATGAACAGATTCAGTGAAACTGAGACTGCTGTTATTTTGTTTTACTGAGTTCTGTGCTTCCAAAGGGTCTTCTTATGTATTGCATTAACTATCGCAACAGTAGTCTTAAAGTGTTGTGTGGCGGCTGTAAAATGTCTTGCTGTACTTGGCCTCATTGTTGTTACATCTTTTTGTCCTTTGGGATAGTGATTACACTCAAGTTTCTTATTACGGAATTCAACTTAAGGCGAAAGGAAAGCAAATGAAAGAAATATAATAAAACACTGTTTTACGATTAAACTTGCATATATATTATTTAATGCTGAAAAATATAAGCTTACGGTTGAAGATCGGGGCCTTCTGAACAAGCTAGATCTGCTTTGCAACTGTTTCTATGTATAATACTATGACTGCATCGTTATGGTAATTACTAAGGAGGGTTTTTATTGATTTTAACTATTTTCTAAACTTGAAATCATATTCATTTTTATTAAGGTAGCTCGACTATAGTAAAGGCGAGACTAATTTAGGGGTCAGCAATTTTAGATAAAGAATGAGAAATGCCACAATGGTATCTATCCGGCGTGCGGATATTTATCACTATTATAAGATGTTACTGGATAGGTTTCCTTAAATATACCTTGTTAGAATATATTATATACTGATTCCACTAAGATGGCATGAGAAATGGTCAGCAGTTGACACATCATCCTTTAAGGTTTTGCTATATAACCCTGGTCTCTGTGGGGCTTAGTAGGTAGAATGTGGAGAGCACCTTAGCTAGGCAGCGCTTAAGCTGCAGAGCGCCTTAGCTTTCGAACAGAGCTGTAAGATGATGGGTGTCTCTCAGTTTTGGCATTTAAGATTCTAAATTATAATTATTATTATTGAACTTACTTTTGTTTTAAAGGACTATTTTGGAACTATGGATAAAATAGTTTAAGAAAGATAGAATTATTTATTTTAAATGTGCATCTAGAGAGAGAGATTTTATGTATTAATTAATTCAGGATAATTTCGGGATTTGGAATGAATAAATCATATTTAAAGAACTTTGTACCTCATGTTTTTATGTACTAAATAAAATCCACTATACGATCGACTAATGAACTATATAAAACGGCTGATAGGGGTACATATGGCCGTCAGACCACTTCAAGCCACTAACATATAGTTGCTGAAAATAAATATCTAGTCACAGTGGTACATGTGTATGAAAGAGTGTGAATATTTATAAAACAGTTCTAAATGTCATGTTCTATTTGCATCAAATTACCTCTCAAAATCATTTAATAGGGAACGTTTGTGTGAACCAGCAATGTTTTCTTTTTAAGTAACATACACTTATCTTCTCAATGTTTCTGGAGAACAATAAAATTATACAATCTATTGTAATCTTGTTAGATCGTTGTCTTTGCTTTTGAAACATCCCCATACCCTTGAATTCGGCCAGTTTGTTGTTCTGTTTGAAACTTGCAGCCTCTACCACTGCTTTGTCTTCAGGACAGTCACCATACACTTCATTGCACAAAGGGCTTTGCTGTAATATAGAAGATTTAAAAATGTATGCATATTTTATCAGTGGGGCGGCGGTCAAAAAGGAGTAAATTATAGAACAAAGAATACTGAGTGGAAAAATTATTAAAGGGAGAAAATTTTATAGTTTCAAAAAAAAGAAGACGTTAATTTGACATTTTTATTAAAAAGTATAATGATTGTTATACCCACTGAATCATTTGAAGATATGCCTAGTCAAATAAGGTTGAAGATGTCAGAAGGAAATTTGAGACGGTGCCACATGATCCAAATGTTTCAAACCCGATTTAGCTTAAAATAACTTATTCATTAAATCATTAACTGTATTGATAATGCATATAATGTCAAAAAAAAAATGTTAACATATGGAGACAATTAATATGTTGATCAAATCTTTAAATAAACCATGCCTGTATAATTATTCATATAATCAATTTTCGTCCCTATTGATCTTGATATATCCTTACTACCGTGCTGTCTAGACTGTTAATGATAATCAATAACTGACTAAATTGTTTCAGTAGAATTTTTCCAGTCCTAACACATATAGTATAATCAATGTATTGATAGGGAAATTCCTCGTTGTAAAATTCCATAGTAAAACGAGACCCGCTTGAAAGTAGTACTGTTAGTAAACAAACCGTATTTCGTTTGTAAACAAACTGTAAATTTTATATATAGAACACATGATCAGGTCGCCATTTCAAGTTATCAAAATGTATTATTAAAGAACAAATTGGCTCCGTAGCAAGTATTGTGCTTTCTTACTTCGTTGTCAAAACAACTTATTTAAAACAGATATCTGTACAGAAGGATTATATACTACACTACATAACCTCAATAATAACACTCGTGATCAAGAACCTCAACCTAGGTATTTCATTGACGCGTAGTGATTTTCGCCCTCGTTCTGGATTGAAATGATTCATTCATTCACTCTTTACATTTCACAATAGTCAGGCGTGCATATTGGATAAAGGAACTGGAAAGTTTCCTCGGCCAGGTAAGACATTTAAGGGATTTCATAACTTCTTACATGTATATTGAAATGTAGTTTATTAGTCAAATGAAAGTTATTTGATTAAATACGCTAGCATTTCTAGTATGCTTAAACGTCTGTATCACGTGACCGACAATGTAAATTGATAAATGACATTTTGCTTACAATTAATTATTCTGTTTGTTGCTAAAAAGTCATCTGTATATAAATATTTCTGAAAGGATAATCTACAGAAAATGAATATATTTTTTGTTTAAAAGAATGTTGACTTCTGAACACAGTCGGAAACGATATATTAATTGACCCCCACTCCCACCCCACCCCCACGTGACAAGGTCATAATGCTAAAAAATATTCCACAGACAGTTATCATTCTTTAGTAGCATAACTTGTTCCTCTTACTTTTATGTTGAATAAAATTACACTTTGGTTAAATACTTTACATTTTCAATGACAGAACGTTCTTTTTCTACATTTTTCTGTAAATTAGGTCAATGTTGTTTACAAACATTTGATCATGCAATATACATCATATATGGTCGGTTGAGCAAAGAAAATTAGAAATACCTGTTATTGACCCTTATATTTCTGTCTGCAGGTTGTAGAATCGGTAAGAGCTTGAAACACTGGATGTTTTCAAAGTACTTTTCCGCTGCACCAATTCACCACTTATAAGACTTGGCACGGATTCAAAGGATCATAAGACTAGGTTTCCCGTTATTTTAAATCTATTTTAAGATATTTACACCTGATGTATTACAACAAATAAAATGATAAAAAGTAGTAGTAATAGTGATAAATTGTCTAATTTGTCTAATTAACTTATATTCGTTGATGACATAAGATGTAGAAGACACATCTAGACTTTGATACTGTGATAACTATGTAAATAATGAATAACAAAGAAATGCACAACTCGCAGTCTAAAAATAGTAACATGTGTGTTTTCCCCAAGACTATTTTAGGAACGGCACCAAGATGATTTTATATTGTTTTTAATTGCAGATTTCGTTTTCCTCTTCCGTTTGCTGTTGAATAAGTAGGTAAGACAAGTCTTTATTGTCGCATTGTCCATATACGATTTGGGTAATACTTCAGCTGCTGCACTGCTCTCAACAATTTCTTGAATTACATTGTACAACTTTTACCCACTTCAAATGCTTAAAAGTTTCGATATCATAATCCGAAAATAATTCATAATATGCATGGCAACAAGGATATGTAAACAATCATTACCTAGATTAGAGTTCGCCTTTGACCTTTAGGATGCGCTGCTCTATATGGTTTCCGCGTGAGGAGCTGTATTCTTTAAAACGACTGGCTGGTCCGGCTAAGTTTGACTTATAAATCAAAATATAAAGATAGTTGTATGAAAAATAACGCCACGTTAAACAAAAATCTTCGTAAATTTAATGAACATTGGTCAAATTCTGTTCACAAAATTTATATACGATTATCACCCATGATCCTTAAAAAGTATATTGTTAAGCCCTATTTAAAGGACACATAAATCAAAATATCCACAACTACAAAATAATTAAAATATATATTATATGTTTTTGACAAATAAAGTTAAGTGTTTTCCCTGTTTTATTGTGTATTGATGACAATGTCGTACTTATTTTTAAATGTCAAAATACGCTTACTAAAGAAATAATTAACTAATACTTAGACATGAGCAAAAATTCAGAAAATATTATGATATTGTAAGGTTAATATGAGGACGGTCCTCCGACCCCAATTATACCAGTGACACGGATAATAAATGGGGTTGCCCGCGGGACCTCAAACTATTATTTTAGAAGAACTCTATTATTTATATGTCCTTGATATATTTTATGTTCTGTGCTATCTAAACTGGTTTTAGTATACATGTAATTGTACTGTTCTTTATTTAACCAGTTATATAGTAAGATTAGCCCATTTGTACCGTTTTCCCTTCTCTTTTCTCATTACATAGATGGGCATATCTGTAAACAAGATCTGCGTAGGAATCAATACCCTTTTACTTGTGTACGGTTGTAGTGCTGATGGTGCTGATGATTTGATATGTACAGGGACTACCTTTTACCGCATAAAGGAAAACGGTCAGGCCGGTTGTAAGGAATGTCGACCGTGTGTAGGGGGTGGCATCGGATGGAACACTACTGTAAGTCCAACTAATGCTGATTTCGGTTCACTTTAATAATCATGTAAGTTTTGAGCAGTAGAAGTCTATTTTGTTTTCATTTGCATATTGTATAAACTGTATCATGACATGTTCGGGTTACTTAACTATCATTTCTCATATGTAAGGAAGTAAAATCTATAACGTATTTTAGAAGCGTACAACACAACCCAGCAAAACAATAGCAGACTTGATTTTATTGATTAGGTTGGTGAGAGATAATGAAATGTGTAACACCCCTCACGCCACTAGCGCCTGTTGAACAAGCAAACTTTGTAAGGCTTCCAGGGTCCAAAAAAGGAGCAATAAATAAAACTGATCTAACACGTTTTAAGTATATTTTCAGACAGCTTAATCAAAGACTATAACCACCGACATTTTGAGATGAACAGACATGTTTTCGTCGGGTCTCATTGTTATCCATTTCCGTATTTAAGGTGAAGAGACGGGAAGATGAGCACGGCTTCAGGTCTTGTTATCAGTGTACCAAGTGCCCAAGTGGTACATATCGGGATTTAGAATCTACAGATTCCAGGTGTAAGCCTTGTACCCTTGATTGTCTCAGACTCCATAGGTACGGTTCTGTCAGATGTGGTGGAGCCAACCCCGGGCACTGTGGAGAATGCAGAACTGGGTAAGTGACTGAAATTCAGACAAATAGTACCAGTAGATATATATTCTGAAAACAATACTTTTGTGTTTCGATATTTTCTTCTGTCAGAGAACATGGAGAATACCTTCCTGAGACAAATACCAGGCTTACCTTGTTTAACCCTTTTTGGATATGATGCCTGCTTTTTAATTTTGTCTTTGGTAGTTTATGGGATACGCAGACTCCATAACCTCAGATCGCCTCTAAATTCTTGTTCGTTTCTGTCCATTGTTTTCCCATTTAAGAAAACCACAATTTTAAGTACGCTGTATATCACTGAAGGTTCCATGTACACCGCCGTATGAATAAATCATCTCTAAATTATAGTTTGGTTATAAATGTTGAGTACTGCTCAACTCGGATCTAGAGGGCGTGAACGGTAGCATACATTTCCACTACAGTCCACGAAAGGCTCAGTCAAATGGAGCATGCACGTGTTGGGCGACCTGTGGTTTTCCACTTTTTCTGTTCTTAGCTAAATTTTATTCATATGCTTTCATGATTTATTGAGAAATGTCTGTATATACAACTTTATCATTCAGGTATGTTGCTCACTCCAAGGAGTCGAACAGCATGTGCACAATCCGAACAACACAAGGTACGGTATAGTTTTATTAGACTCAATTTTATCTCCGGGTTTTGACATTGCTCGTTTATTTTTGATAGGAAATCAAATCGTATTTGTTGAAACAATTGCCTGATTTCATTTCAGTAACAGACAAACCCAGTACTAATCACACAGAAACAATACTTGAAACAAGGTCAAGTGTATCTGGAGAAAACAGTGATTATCCGATTGCCAATCTTCTAGTTTGGATTCTCGGTGGGACTGTGTTTCTTCTGTTGACCTTTGTGATAATATTATGTGTGGTAGGACGCAACAAATCACACAACAGAAACAAGAAAAAGTCTGCAACAGCATCAGGTACACGCAGCAACTAATTTTAAAGATTATTTCGAACTCGCATAATTTCAAAAGTTCTGTCTATTTGAATTCATTTTAGGTCCCATGCATCCAGAAAATATGTGCACAAAATACTGTTTAAAGTCGGTTAGATCGGAGATAAACGCTCGATCCCGGTATATTTTGATTTTATATCTAATTTTATACCTTAGTTGCTCATTACTGGAATATTGATCTGACCCCCGTGACCGGGTGGTTATGATTGCTAACTTCAGATCACTGACCCTCAGCGATTGTGGATTCAACTTGCCACTTTGGGCGTACACATTTTTTTCATGTGTTAAGGCCATCAATTCGGCATATGGAGGCCGGTGCTTCTACATACGTGTCTGCCTTTGCCTGTTGTGTTGCACGGGAGACCGTGACACACGCATGACCTGGTTGCCGCATGACCTAGTATATTTTGATGAGAAGTGAAACCCAACCAAATATAAATAGATAGTCTTTATAAAGAATTATCTAAAATTTGCTTACATTCTATGTGTGTGTTAGCTCTTCTAACATGAAATATCGAGAACATTTATTAAGTATACATAAATTTTACATGTTATTTCAGTATTTAGAAGAAAAGCTATTGTGATTTTTTTATCTATAATTGATAAATGTTTAAATTCGTTTGGTCGAAGTACATGTATATTTATTTTTACTTGCACAAAAAAGCAAAAGATGGTAACTCGACTAGAGCTCTGATTGGCAGCGGAAGTACTTTGGGTGAAGACAGCTTAGAGGTGGATTATGTTGCTGTTAGGGCCGAAAGACCAGAATGTCTAACTATTGAGGAACTCGGTAGGTGTTATATATTTTTACTTATTATACCTCACTTTTGTCTACAATGGTAAAATCCCATTACCCGAAAAGGAGATATTTTGACTGTCAGAAACATTTTTAATCTTTTTAACACGTGACCAAGCGAAAGTGACTGTCAGGTCATGTGACCGCGCTGATATTTTGAATGTCATATAAGGGCAAATAACTACTTCAGTTTTTTAGCTATATGATTGCCTCCCTTGTACAGAATATCATATTGTAATGATAATGACGTCGCTGTTCAATGTGTACACAACTGATTACCGCGCTAAAGATGAAACTACTGAATTAAATGAATCAAAAACATATTTATTTTTTTTTGTGTTTAGTTTTGTTCGGTATTATAAAATAAATACCATATGGCAGCGTGTGTGACATTGATATTGTCAACCCTCGGAACAGAATGTCACCACTCGGCTTTCGCCTCGGGTGACATTCTGCCCTCGGGTTGACAATATCAATGTCACACACGCTGCCATATGGTATTTATATAATATATTAGTTACTGCAATGTATATCTTGAAAGAGCTGTCGTTCGATCGAAAGCTTTATCCAGTTTTATATGCGTTAAATTAATTTAACTGGATACTTTTGTGTGACAAAAAAATAGCATGACTCAAAATGAATCAAGTTTAAGGCATTATAATATACCATCTTTGAGACATCATAGATCTGGAAACCCTTGTTTGGTTATTTTAATAAAAATTAAGCATGAATCGTTACACTGACAGAGATAAGTTCTCTTTTGACAGAGGCCTTGAGAACTGGACAAGAAATTGAAATCTGTGACAGAGTCCTGGACAAAGATGACGAAACCATTACTATTGTTTCCAAAAAAGTAAGTGGTGAAAGCCGACATGAATTATTTCAGACATACCTGAAAATAGAGAAATCCAAGACTGATCCGGAAGAAGAAAAATGGGAAAAGCATATTATATCTTTCTCTGCATATATTCTGGAAGTACTGAAAATATGGCTGCAACAGGCTGGCAAGGAGGCCACTCTCAAAGCACTTTGCAATGCACTGAAAATGGCAAGCTTTGATAAAATTGTTGATGAGATACTAGATCTACCAGAAAATCAAACCCCACCCACAAATGCTGAGATTAAAGAAACGATCGAGATTAACATAGCTGATGTATAATACTTCGAAAACAAATTCGGTTTCATTGGTTAAGAGAATTAAATATGTCTGACTCGTAAGTTTTACAATTTTTATTTAAGTAGAACATTATGTAAGCATGATAAAGAAAGAAACCAAGTTAGGCAATTACTTCCTATTTTATTCTTGAGCGATATGTACAGGCTATGTCGCTATGATTTTAGAAGCTAATAACACTATGCAGGTATATTAAATTAAATAAGGCAATAGCTTTTGTAATTATTTTTTATATATTTTTTTCATTTTCATCTAATTTATATTTTAAGTTACCGACAAAGTAAAGTTACGAAGACATTTACCAAACTGTTATGTAGGCTCCATTCTGCACGTACAACTAAACCGACTTTTACAACTAAACCGACTTTTCGCGTCTATTTTGCTCAGATAATATCTCTGGAATTCCAGTTTTATGTTGATGGTTCAGTTTTGTTGACTCTATCAACAACTGTAAGTAGCATATGACGTAATTGTAAACGTTTAGTCTAGAAATTATACAGGACTTAATGTGATATTTTGTGCACAATTTTTTTTTCGGGACGGGGCTTGAGATAGGCGGATTTTTAGAAAAGCGAGTTCTAGATATCGAGTGCATGTAATAGGCATGTTTTGATTTATTTCATGTTTGTGTACCATATAATCATTACATCATTTGAACGAATTATGTAAAGTATGCTTCAATAATTTTAACAAACAGACAGATTTTAACAGATCTATATATCATTAGCTTACAAAAATCATGTACAAGCTGGATGTAAAAATATACAATTAAATGTTTTCATATTTTGGGTGTTCACCAGCGTAGTTTGGTGATATTTCTTTCATTGTTTTTGCTGATCTTTCTTTCTTTGCTTTGGTAACATTTTGGATGAGGTACTCAATTTACTAGAAAATCAAACTCTATCCACATACATTGAGATTAAAGATACGATAGATATTACTTTTACTTAAGAAATGATATATCCCAGACAGTGACTTGTAGTTGAATAAAATCACTGCCTGGAGTTCATATGTGAAGGAATCATATGCGAGTGATAATAATATAGGACCTACATGCAATTGACAACGATTTGTTTTTTCAAGAGAAAAGTACTGTTTGAGATATATTATTGCGATTTTAACACGTTATCAAGAAATAATATATATATATATATATATATCTTTGAATTTATTAAATTTATCAATAAACTTGGAAGCTAAACTTGGAATACATTCACAAATTATCTTCATGTTCGTGTAATTTTCTTTTCTAGCGCGTCGGTACATGACATTCTACGGTGCCCCTAAAGTGACATGTTACACACATTTTTTCCAATTAGGTAATGTGAGACTTTTTTTTATTTCGTTTAAACGAAATGATTTCGTTTAAACGAAATAAAAAAAAAGTCTCACATTACCTAATTGGAAAAAATGTGTGTAACATGTCACTTTAGGGGCACCGTAACATTCCACCTTATGACGTAAGAATTTTTACGTGCAAACAGTTAACAGGAAAATAATTCGTGTCGTGTTAGAAAGATGAAAAATAACACACAATCTCAGTGCATCGGACAACCGAATTAAATATGTACGACACTAGCTTTACAATTTCTGTTTGAAATAGAACAATATATAAGCGAGCATGATAGATGCTTTCTGTTTTATTTTATAGTGATATGTACCAGTGAAATCACTATGATTTTTTAAATTTGTACAACGATGCGCTTGAAATGAATTAAACAGGTCACTATTTTTGATATTTTTTATTGTTTACTACTTTTGATGTTTCATTTCATTTTTACCTGTTTTCCTCTTTAATTGCAAACAAAATGGAATTATAATGGCCATTACCAAACTGTTCTCCATGCGAGAATATACATGTATAATTAAAGCAATCTTTCCAATTTATTTTACTCAGGCTATGTCTCATTGTAATTCCAGTTTTATTTTTTTATTGTAGCTTTGTCAACAATTGTAAATACCATGTACCGTTATCATTTATATTTAGTCAGAAAAGTATATTTATATAAGCATGTTTGGTTAATTCTCATGTTTTTGTACAATGTGATCATTACATCATTGACCAGACCATTTGAGTGGGTGTCTGTATGCAGTAATTTTAACAGATATTAGACAGACAGACAGATAGATAGACAAGTGTCTATATTTTTCAGCAAGATACAACAGTTATATAACAACGTTATGTATAATATACATTTAAATGTTTTCATAATCTGGTGATAAAACTAAGAAGTTTGATTATATAGTTACAATGATTGCAGTGTGTTGGGGTATTAGTGTACGGACAAATGTCTTCTTTTAAAGCCACACACAGTGTATTTTAGCGAGCATGACATATTTGAGACTTCGTTAAATATTTCCTTTTCTACTTCTGCGGTTCGTATCTGACTAGTCCCAATATTTTGTTTTCAGTTGTTTCGTTTTTCATTTTGACTTTTGCTCAAAACTTAATTCTAGACTATCAAGATCTTGTGTTCATTTAAATCACGAATCTCACTTTTCAAAATACTCCGTTTGCTGGCTAGCTTTGTCCAATATACAGATCGCGGGATCCCGAGTTCGATCCCCAGCCGAGGCGTATGTACTTCGTGACGATTTCATAACAGATTGTATTGGAAATCATAGTCCTCTGATTCATGCGAAGAAGTTGTTTTTTACTTACGGAGGATTGGTACTGAATTCGGAGTACTGGTTAGGTAACTGCCCGCCGTTACTGTCGAAAAAACAGACAGCGCTTTAGCCTTAACCAAAAACAAATATTCTCTGAGAAAGTCCCGGGTATAAATTGTTTCTGACTTGTACAATAAAATCATACTATATGTAGCATCACCCATATAACATTTCATATGTTTGCTACAATTCTCTATAGTGGTATAAACATGTATGCACTGGATTGATAAAGGTGACATTGGTTTGTTGTGATTATCATTCCGTTGCAGATCTTAATTCAATTATATGAGCCGTGCCATGAGAAAACCAACATAGTGGCTTTGCGACCAGCATGGATCTAGACAAGCCTGCGCATCCGCGCAGTCTGGTCAGGATCCATGCTGTTCGCTAACGTATTCTCTAAATCCAATAGGCTTTGAAAGCCAACAGCATGGATCATGACCAGACTGTGCAGATGCGCAGGCTGGTCTGGATCCATGCTGGTCGCAAACGCACTATGTTGGTTTTCTCATGGCGCGGCTCATATTTGTTTTAAATGCATTATACATGTATAACATGTATAATATGTTACTTAACATGTGATATTGTTGTTTGAGTCAGTTATTTAAAGCATTATGTTTTTATAGTTTAGTGTACTTTGTAAATAGAATGTACATTTTTCCGTTCACGTGTGATGTTTCCAAACTAGATTTTTATGTATTGTAGTATTCACGGAATTATATTTCTGATGCCAAGCTTTGAACCCTTTCTGTTTCAGTTATTTTTGTTTTCTTTTATACTTTGGTTATATTTATATACCAAGTGGGTTATCATTAATAAAGTTGATACAGCCGCCTGTGTTGTGTTTCAGATTACTTAATTACAAAAATTACTGTGTACTTCCAAAAAGAGATGTGATTGTTCGCTCGCGACGTCGGATCATAGCTATATTAATGTCACGTGAGGGCATGAAGTGTTGGTGCACATTTCATTTACAGACTAATGCTCCATCAAACCATCTGCTATCATGTATTGTTTAATTGCAATCTACTTTTCCAGAGGATCTTATCATAGATTTTGTTACACTTTATATCAATAAACCTTGCTTTCTTTTTATCATAATTTGTTTACCTGTATTTAGCTAATATGACCGCTAAATGCACACTCCCGCAAAGTTTCATTACTACGCCATAGGTCGATATCACTTTTTCCAGGTCGATAAATCTTACGCCCTAAGTCGATATCACTTTTTCAGGTCAATAAATCCAATGCCCCGTTCGATATCACCTTTTCCAGGTCGATATACCCTATACCCAAGGTCGATATCACTTTTTACCAGATCAATAAATCCAATGCCCCGGTCGATATCACTTTTTCCAGGTCGATAAATCCTATGCCCTAGGTCAATATCACTTTTTCCAGGTCGATAAATCCTGTGCCCTAGATCGATATTACTTTTTCCCGGACGATAAATCCTGTGCCCTAGGCCGATATCACTTTTTCCTGGTCGATAAATTCTACGCCCTCAATCGATAGCACTGTTTCCCTGTCGATAAATCCTACGCCCTCGGTCGATATCATTTATTATTACATACTCGTATGGAACCGGAAACGTACACTGACGCCTGAATTTCATAGCGTGTGCGAGACGTCATTTAACATTGCATTCATCCTTTTATTTACTAGTAGTTCAGTTTGTCAATCTTAGTCAGATGTAATGCATTGCAATATAATTTACAAATCAAAATATAAATTTTTCAGCATTGAACGTAACTCATATGATACAAAAAGGCATTAAATATTATCGGGAGAGCGTAAGAGAATTGAATTTGATATTAACTTGTGCTTTGGCTATATATTATCTGTAGCACAGTTGTACTGAAATAACTCTAACCGTCTCCAAACATAGTCCTCAATCCTAGTTTGGAAGGGATCTGTATAACATGGTAAGACGAAAGGAAAGAAACAGACGGGCGAATGGACGGACAAAGCAACAATTATATGCTTCATTAAATTTTAAGGTACTGGATCCACAATGACAACCGGTATTTTCCAGACGATAACGTATTCTTCCTATGTAAATTTCGGCAGTTTCCGGTTGTTATTAAAGTTCAATGTTGCGTTGGGAACGAAGGATGCCGAAACAGCATACGAGAATACGGGAAATTGCGACCATTATCTTGTAATAAAAAACATTGTAAGGTTATCATTGTTCATGAGAATGGGATTGTATTTATTGATTGGTCCAGGATCCACTCACTAAACTAAGTAGGTACCCAGCTGGGCATTCCCGCATACCAGAGGTTTACCATGGTTCCCTAGTTTGTTCGTGTCGGGATTTTGACTAACCTCTCATGGATAGGATGAGAAAGCCGGCTGGGTAGAACTATCAAACTTCCGTAATTCTTCTACATCCTAAGCGAGATCTCAAACCCACAGCAGTGAAGGGCAAGTGATTCGAAGCCAAAGACCTTATCCACTAGGGCCTAAGATCCCTTTAAGATATGTCTAACGAAGAAATAAAACATCCATGTAAATATTTTTACAAATATAATCAACTCTAGCAAGACGGAGCTATAACAAAATGTAAAAAGTATGGTATGTGTAAGATGGCACCAACATCAAAATAGACGGAAATAGATAACATAACTGTATATTAGTTATACAATT
>NW_026459975.1:0-66644 GCF_021730395.1 Mercenaria mercenaria | reverse complement strand
CAGGCAGGCACTTTCAGATAATCAGTTACATCTTGAACTTTCCACTATATAGGGAACACGACTAGGAACAGGAACACTCTCTATACAACATAACGGAAATCGTAATATTGAAAAATACCTGAGTCGAACTAAATGACCCTCTTGCTTCTCTTTGTGACGTTAGCCATTGAACAATAAACGCACTACTTTTGAAGTCACCGAATTTAATCATAGCAAGAAGTGCATATGATGTTGTTTCAACAGACTGAGCACTTTCAGGCCTGACACCAGCATATCCCCAATACATATCTTCTGCAAAATAAAGCAAAAACACTTTGTTACCTTACAACGGTTTTACTGTTGTACTTCTTGGCGAGTTTATTTTAGACTGTGGCTATTCTAATATGAAATTGCTTTTTACAATATAGCTGAAAGTATCTTAATGAAGAAAATGTAAATTCATACTAAGTCTTGTACATTTACGCGTACGTGACAGTTTCATTATGAATTTCAATAATACATGTAAAAATATTAAAATAGTCACTTATTTCAGCGTTAAGTACGTAACAAGTATAAAATGGCAACCTCTCAGTACTCAGCACTGTTTACCTACGTATTCCTAAAGCGAATATATGTATGTTACAGGACTTATAAAGGAATGTTACGTCTTAAAAACATCCATCTGTTGTAAACGTTGTTGTTACTTATGCCAAATTTTCAGATTATTAATATATACATTCTAAATGTTATTTCCTGTCATTCTAATTTTATTGGAAACGTTTAAATTCCTTTCAGTGTCATATTCAATGCCCGGCTCTCTGGTAACTGTTCTGGTATTCGGCTCTCTGGTAACTGTTTAATAGGCGGTAACTCGGCTGGAGCCTCGTTACCGCCTAAACAGTTACCTTCGAGACCGGAAATTACCATCTGCACATACAACCAGTGAAAAAATCTTCTATGCTTTTGTACAATGATGATACAAATAAAATTGTTTGAAAATGTGTAATGTTATAACTTTTTCAAACTGTGTTAAAATTGTTATCCACATGAGATGCTGATATAGCATTGCTCGATGGTGTAGAATTGTGTATATGTTATCAATAGCAGGTTTCTTTCTAAATGTGGCATAAATTTTACAAAGTTACTATTATATTATTACAGATAAACCCACTGGCGCCAGACCAGAAAGAAAATGGCTCTGTACATTTTATACCCTACCCCTAGGTATTCTATAAGAACCATGGTCATCAGCGGGAAAATATACTAACCGGTTTCAAGCTTACATTTCTCAACTTAAACGCGCAGTTCGGTTCATGGGTACCTAGTATATTGAACAAGCGATAATTTATCTTTCATCGTGCGCCAGTCACACTGTCTCAATATTCCATATTTCTGGGATAATCAACATATTTACACTTCGTCAACGTTACAGAAAATGTTAGGCGGAATGTAAACAAACTAAAACAGAATTTAAAAGATTCACAATTTTACACTAAAACTCGAAATGATGAATGATCTTGTATATGATATTTAATTTGAAAGCATACATTGGTCTACATCTGTTCTGTTTATTTTATTCATTTCCACATTTATGCTGCATTTTCACATTTATGCGAACACGTGTAGTAAAATGACGATTCATATACATTTTCACAACAGCCAATCAGAATGGTTTTGTAATCTAGAACGGAACTTCACCTGGGAAGTTCAAGCAGGTTTTTTTTGTGAAACATTGAAAAAACTATAAACTACGCGTTGTTTTTCTAAGGTAAGAAGTATTGAAGAAATGTAACCGGTACACAAGGAAGATAAATTACCACTTGTTTGATATCCATAGTACACATTTACCGAACTGCGTGTTTTAGGCATGAAATGTGCGATTGAAACGGGTTAGTATATTTTCCCCTTCATGACCACGGTTCTTATAGAATACCTAGGGGTAGGGGTATAACATGTATAGAGGCATTTTTCTGGTCTGGCGCCAGTGGATAAAAAGATAACTATCTAGTGGGAGCGTCAGATGTTTCAATTTGTATATTTTCGATTTATACTCTTACCTGCATACCTACATTTCAGGTTGGCAAACTGTTGAACGTACGTGAAATACCTATTCCATGCAAGAAATTATGTAGAATCAAGAAATTTGTCTATTTATCGTTATAGATATTTTTTTCAATATTCTTTTTATATTTAAATGGATATCTCTAAATGTGCATAACATCTGTTAATTTATAGTTCGTATCTATAACAGTTCTTACACTGTTAGTTGTTAAATCCTAAATTTCATATATAGATTCGACTGCATGAAAAGAAGAAAAATACTTACTTTCGTCTCTGTATTGTATATCGTGTAAATAACCTTTGAATCTGTATGCCTCCTTGCTGGTGGCCAAAGCCAAAGCGTATGTACTTATTGCCAATAAGTAAGGGTTATTCTTCAACAGTTTTTCTGATACTCGTTCTAGGTATTGGGTTGCTTTTCGAACGGTTTCGCTTTTGTACTTTATAAAAGAGAATCAATATATGAAACATACTTTCGTTTGGCAACTATTAAGTTTCTAGCCACCGTTATGTGTGCAATAACTTTGACTCACCTACTAAAACACTTTGTCAATAATTCATATTCCAAAACCTGACTTTAATGAGCAGCAGGCTTTTTTGTTTACTTTTAGATAATACTAGAAAATGTCCATAAAAGATTGGACAGACAAAGTCATAATATATTGTGGAGAATATGAGATCCTCGAAAATGTACTATTTTCAAAACAGGAGGAGGGGCACAAGTGTATTTTCCTTCATATGTAAGCATGAGTGTCCTATTTTGACATTACTGTTACCATGCTCTTTACGGCCTTCCTTTAAAAGATCCGGACGGAAAACATTTTAGTGACTGGTAAACTCTACTTTCAGATAATATGTGCTCTTAGACTATTAGAATAAAAGCGACCAAACATGAATAACTACAGGGTTGAGTCGACCACAGAATATTCATATTGCATCACAAAGTGTATAAAAAATATTTGTAAAAGCTTACGAATCAATTTGAGAATAATATCAGGTAATAACTGGCCCGTATCTGTGTACTTTATGTGGGAAGAGATGTTGTAAATGAGAAGAACAAAATGAATATAACACTCTTCAATATCGTTTGTATGGTAATTTCTTAATATAATAGGGTTATTATAACAGTAGCTTGATCTTGGATGCAGTATTCGGCTCGAGTGGATATTGTCAGATCGGATCTCACGAGGCGCGCAAGCGCCGAGTGTGATCCGACCTTGCAAAATCCACGAGAGCCGTATACAAAGTCCCAGATCTAGCTACTTTTATAATGACTCTTTTATTATATACCTTTACCATTTTGATTCTTGTTTAGTTCTTGAGCGAAATCTTCAATATTTATCAATATTAAATGGAACTTAGTGAAGTTTTCGTGTGCGCTATTTATCAAAATGTGTCGGGTCATGCATATTATTGAAAATAGTCCGGCAGCATACAATACGGAAGGTACAATACGGAATTTAAAAGGTACAATACGGAATTTAAAAGGTACAATACGGAATTTTTGTTTATCTGTTCATATTTAATTGTGAAATACAAGCCGATTTTTTACAGAATTTATATAGGTATATAATAAAGGAAAATATTTATAGGTTATTAGGTTTGTATCGAGAAATATGCACGAGTTCTGCAGTGGAAATACTGCGCGACAATAGGAGTGCATATTTCTCGATGCGAATCTACACAAATTATTATATAAATAATATAAATATGTTAACAAACCTGAGTGAAATTGATAATATCCCCGGTAAAGAACATTATTTAAACGCGACACCATACATGAAACTGAAGTCACAAATGACGTCACACACCCGATATGAAATTTGAACGTCAAAAACTTATAGGAGTTAACTTTTTAAATGAGTATGTAATAAAGAAAGATACATGAGGTTTACTAAAACTGAATACTTACACTCAACATGTTACATTCCAATATAGATACCAATACAAAGGCGGTGAGAGATGGATCGCTAACCCCGGTTTGACCCTTAAAAGAAAAGCAAACACATTTAAACGTGTAATTGAACATCAATACAACATGAAATCAAAGTCCTTGGATTCCATACGAAAATACGAGGGTTGTTAGGAATCTTGTTACATTATAGTTTCTTATATTTTCAAAATTAGAAAGCATTATGAAATGCAGAAAAAAATGCATAAAAAATAACCAGAAATATTCTTAAAATCAAAAAAAAATAGTTTTCTAAAAAAAGTGGTAAAGTTAAGGTAGAGGCATTATAGCATCCGAATAAAATCAGAGAGTCGTGCATCGTAAAGTACGCCCGCAACAAAAATAACTGTAGTAGAAGGATATAGTGAACTTACTTCGAAAAGCTAACAACAAGCTCATTTTGATTATAGGCAAGATACAAGTCTACTTCAATTTATATCACATTTCATCGCATTGCCAGCTGAAGTATTTGTAAATGAACCATAAGACATTGAAGATTTGTGTGTCCCCTCCAAACAGTTTTGCCTTTGTCCGCGCGTCCGAATTTTGTCTCATGTGAAGCTGGACACTTAAGTTTTTGGATTTCGCTCAGTATGAACAAAATGATGATCACTGCTTTGTCGCAATTATGCATCAAAGATCTGAATGTTTGTGTAGTCATACCTCAAAAAGTATACTTTTATACTATAAATAAGGGAGCGGTGGTTTAGTGGATAAGGTGTCGGCCGCTCAATCCAGGGGTCGTGGGTTCGAGCCCCACTGGGGTCACGACCATGACTTCTCATATGACACCAGTACTGGTTTTTCCAGGAAGCGGACTCGAGAGTGGTTACAATAAGCTTAAAGCATTCATCACAATCGAGCTAAAACAAATTAGTATTAACTAAAAAGTATACTGTATAAGGAATGACATGCCAATTGTGCATCTGTAATTTTAACTGGAATTCCAAGAGCAAAGTAATGGTACTTGGCTCAGTCAAATTATACATGAAAGACTTAAAACTCGAACGTATCTCAGAAAGCATTTATTGTGAAACATAATATGAATTTTGTTAGGCATATGAAGTTATGCACCTGGTGTCTATTTGGGATGTACCGGGTGCAGCTAGGGATAACAACTAATATAATATTATGCATGCCAAAAACAAGACATTGGTAGGATGCGCCAAATTTGAAGTTATAGGGTTCCCTTTCGGCATTTTGTTTAATAAAAAGTTTAACATATTCCTTATTTAGTACGCATTTAACATTTAAATTGTATTTGCTGATACAATGTAACCTCTTTAGAGCAACACCCTTTGGGAGATACAAATATTGACTGTTATGTAGAGGTTGTTGTTCTGCAGAAGTAAATTTGATAGTATATTTCAGCTTAGGGAAATTTTGATGATATTGTTATAGAGAGGTTTTTGCTTAAGAGGGGGCCACCCTGGAGATGTTGTACTATATTTCTTTAACTCTTCAAACACGCCTATAGGCGTTCATTTATGGTGAACCGTGATGTCACGTTTGTAAGATTTTATCTTAAGTCGTTCTTTTCAGCCAACAAGTATCAATTTGCTTATTATTGATATTATTTTCAAACAAAAAAGTGTAAAACTGTAGAGATAGATATGACGTTTAGTTTTGAAAAATAATCCTTTAATCTCGTCTCATGTACAACCCAAACGATAGAATTTGACAAAAAATAACAAAGTGATGAAAAATTGTCAAATGAATAAAATAATACTGCCATCGAAATTATTTTCTCGCAATATTACATTACGCTGCCACCGCCCCAAATCACACGATAGCGCAAGAGACCCTTTTTCCTGGATTTCCTCTTTTTTAATTTTTCTTAGTATAAAATATATATATATATTAATTAAATCAAAATAGCCCTTAAAACTGTGTTACCTTAGGATTTTAAAGCTCAGACTAAATTTAATGTATGACAATGTGATAAAAACACATCATCGTTTTGCAGAATTACTTATTAGCTGATTTTATTATATTTTTGAGGAAGCAGATCCTAACCAATAAGTCTTCAGAAACGAATACTTGGGTATACAGAACTTAGACGACCTCAGCACAAATCAAAAGGGTAAAACATAGGTGAAAATAAGAAAATTAATTTTCATTTCAATATAACACATTACGCAGAAAAAATGTTGATCGCCGATGTCAATGCAACTTTTAAAAACAATTTACATAATCATGTTCGAATATACATTTACTGATTCGTTCAACTTTTATACAAACTTGATATTTTGGACACAACAACATGTTGCTCTTCAGAGATTTATTTAGTTAGCAACTTCAATAGTTGAAAACACCATCCTTTGTAAAGAGGTTTTGTAAAGGGGGTAAGAGTGAGGTTAGGTGCACCATAAACCGGTTTAAACTCCCCAGTGGTGGTTTTGCCACTGACCGTTCCAAGGCGGTGCCCCACTGTATTCCTGTATTTGTTTGTTTCGTCATTTTGTGTTCATTTTTGTGTATGGTGTGCGAGAGTTCTTCGTGTGTGTCTTTGGGGAGACCGCGTTTTTTGAACGTGGCTTTCCCTGTTGGATATTCTTCCTTGTTTTTTAGTTCGCTCTAAATATATGTGTTTATGATAGAAATATATTCTATATAGAATCCTTTTTCCAAACATTAGAAAATTATAAAAAATAACAAATATGTGCAAATGCTAGTTGCTAAAACTGAAACGTACAAAGAACGAAAGCTTTTGTTTGTTGTGGGTCAATGGCTGGTTTCTATGTTACGGTGGGCGGTCAACCTAAGCTGTGTTTCCGGATTCTGTTTTCTCCACAATCAGTAACTGCAAATTTCAACACATAAATCAGAGGTAGAGGACGAATGGTTTTGGACAAAAAGCACATGTGTGTATTTGTAAGTTTCCAATATCTAATTGGACGCTCAGAAGTCGTGACTTTGTAAGAATGATCGATGTCTCAAACTTTCAGCCCCTGTTTCGTATTTACGATCGACATACATTGGATTAGGATTTGTTCGAGTGATTGTATAAATGTGTAAATTTCATTTTGTGTTTCAGAGGTGTAAACATTCAGAACTTATCAATTTTCCAAAGCACTTCAGAATATTTATCGGTAAGTTTCTTTGAAGATTATTATATTAAGTACAAGTTATTTAAAGAAATGTTTATCTATTGATTTAACAATATTACAAAGCCAAGAATATTATATTTTAAGATCAAAGCGACTATTTAAAGTTTTCTTTCTGAACCTGTTGTATAATACTGATCTATGATATTTTACACAAAAAATGATGACTGTTTTATGTGTTTCAAGCATGGAAACATTGATTTATATACACTATTCTACATTCATTTTCAGCAGTGTATCTCACCGGAAATATTCGTTATTGGTATTTCGAATCAAAAATGAAAAATAATCATGATATAGAAAAATATATTCAAAGCCGTTTTCAAAAATAGCATGGTAAGTAGGTAAACTTACCACATTATCGTATGTTTATACATTCCGCATTGAAATCAGTTAGCCCTGAAGTCGCGAGTTATACAGTTTTAAAGACCTGTGTTTTGTAGAAAAAAAATACGGTTTTCTCACGTACCATTTGAATATCTTGATTGTAGTATATCTATTGAAGACTACACACTTCGCCTTACCGTCATATACAGACCGCCTCCATCCAAACAAAATGGGTTAAAACCAACATATGTTTTAAAGAAGAATGGCCACAATATCTTGCAAAATATGCGAATTTGGACAAAATTATTATAGTTTAACTGGCGACTTAAATTTCCATCTTGATAACCCGGCACATCGTGACACGACCAGGTTTATGAGTATTATACAGTCTTGTGGAATGTCAAAACTTGTGCATGAACCCATCCATGTTCGTGGCCACACACTCGATGTTGTGATTACGAGGGATTCAATCAAAACTTTGTCAAATGTAGAAGTAAGAGACCAAGGATTTTCAAACGACACTAGGAAAGCTATGAAAGATCACTTTGCAGTATTTTTTATTCGGACGCGACTAAACCTGTCCCATTGAGAAAATGGGTATCTTTTCGGAGACTGGGCTCTATTGAAATTGTCATTTAAATCTAATATAATAGCATCTAAAACCCTTTACAAAAGTGTACAATGTACCGACGCTGAAGAGATAGTAGAGGTATATACCACTGGACTCTCGGTGCTGATTGTTAGGCATGCAAGATTACGGATAAAAACGATAACGCAAAGACCTACATGCCCGTGGTACACGAAAGAACTTCATGACGCCATACACATTAGACGAAAACTTGAACGGAAATGGCGTACTAGCGGACTTGAAACTGATCATGAAATATACAGAAAACAATGTGATGTTATGAACAAAATGCTACGAAAAGCTAGAATTGATTTCTTCTTGGACAAATTTCCATTCTGCGGACAGGACAAAAAGAGTTTGTTTAAGATCACTAAACATCTATTGGACGGACCTGGCTAGGTTTCTCTGCCCTCGGGTAAAACATCGCAGATCCTTGCACAGGAATTTAGTGATTCCTTTATTGAAAACGTTGAAGGCATTCGGAACAATAAAAAAACATCACACATTCAATCAAATTCAAACACAGACGATAAAGAAACGGAAACGCAATCAAACACTGATATTAGCCGCTTAACGAATTTCAGTCCAGCATCATAAGAAGAAGTCAAAAAGCTTATTAACAGTTCATCGAATAAATCATGTGAGCCCGACCCGATTCCTACTTGGCTTTTAAAATCATGCACAGCCGAACTTTCACCAATTATAACAAAAACAGTTAACTTATCAGTGGAAACATCAACCGTACCAAAATATTTCAAAAGCTCTTGTATATGACCTCTCTTGAAGAAACAAATTTTTCATAAAAACATGGTGAACAACTACAGACCAGTGTCAAATTTACCATATGTCCCTAAAGTTGTAGAAAAATGTGGTCAGCTCTCGCATTGAAGAACATTTGACACAAAATAATCTGCACAAGGTTCCATTCAACCGCGACGGCCTTAGTGAAAGTACAAAATAATATATTCGAATCCCTGGACAAGTGAGGTCTCTATACTAGTGCTATTTGATTTGTCAGTAGCTTTTGATACAACAGACCAGGCAATTTTCTTACACCGTCTTGAACATCATTTCGGAATTGCTGATAAACCTTTCTCTTGGATGAAATCTCACTGATCGTTATCAAACGGTGTGTAAAGATGGGAAACTATCAAAACCAGTCCAGATGCATTTCAGGGTTCCCCAGTGCTCACTACTAGGACCCGAATTCTACACCATGTGCACGAAGCATGTTGGTTCCATCTGCAAAAGACATGGACTTAAACATCATTTTTATGCTGACGATTCGCAATTATACCTATCGTTCAAACCAACGAATAAGCAATCTCAAACAGACACAATATATCGTGTTGAAGCGTGTCTTCAGGAAATTGTGTCATGGATACACAGCAACGTGTTCAAGCTAAATACAGATAAGACGGAAGTGATAGTTTTCGCCTCAAACAAAACTGCTCATTCAGTTGAAAACGTCACAATTACTGTTGGCGGCATCGTCCTGTTTTAGAAACCTTGGGGCAATGCTTGACACGAGATTAGACATGGATGGAACAGCACATAAACTCGGTATCCAGATCGTGCTATAGTCAGATCAGACAAATTTGTCACATAAGAAAATATCTAACAACTGACACAAACAAAACCTCTAGTAATCTCCCTAGTAACATCATGGATGGACTATTGTAATGTGCTGCTGCACGGAATACCGAAAACAAATCTACAAACAAAGACTACCGTGTAACAGCACGTTCAAAACACAGCTTCCCGCATCATCAAAAAATCGTCCTGTTATGACCATGTTACTCCTATCCTGAAAGATCTCCACTGGCTACCTGTAGAGTACAGAATCAAATTTAAAATTCTAACACTTACCTATAAAACATTACATAACAAAGGTCAAGTATATATCAAGAAAATGCTAATGTGTACAAACCAAAACGAAACTTACGATCCCAGAATGGTTCACTAACACTGGAGTTACCAACGAACATTCGAACAGCAACTTATGGTGACAGACTTTTTTAAACAGCCAGTGCAAAGCTTTTGAATGCACTCCCTCCAGGAATAAGGGATTCAACATCATTGTGTTCATTTAAAACATCACTGAAAACACACTTTTTCATTTGAGAATACGGGAGATAATTTTTGAGATGACTGGACGAATTCTCACACTCGTAAAATGAAACTGTCATATTGAAGTGTTTGGTATTTCTTTCTAATACAGTATGTGATTAACCGGGGTTTGAACCTCTATAGGCAGCTCATCTGGGCTTACCAAATGCTTTAAGCACTGGTTTTGGCACTAGAGGTAAAATGACCTCAAGTGGAGGGGTGCAGTCATGACTGTTTGTTATAAAAAGACTGTAATTATTATCATTGTCATTATAAATACTGTTGTAATAACTATTATTATTATTGTGTACAACGCCATTGAATATATCATTTATAAAAATAGGCGTTTAATCAAATTATTCTGTTTCAGCTTCAGTTTTATGATTGCATGTGCTATGTTTTGTGATTTTTCTACATATTTGCGATATGTCACATGTTTAATTGTAAAGCGCCCTTGAACGTATATTTCATAGGAAAAGGGCGCTCAACAAATCTGGTATAAAAATAATAATAATTTCGCGTCTATGTCAAACCTCGGATTAATAATCATTGTAGGATACTATGACTTGAACATGTTGAATGTAATGTTACGAAAAAATGAATGTCAGATTCTATCGTTTGTGTTTTACTTGCAATTATATTAACGGAAACTTTTCATCAAAACTTTAACGACATATTTGTCGTTTCTGACATGAACACCGATTCTTGTTGATTGAAAAGAACAATTTACGAAAATAGTCTGTTGAACGTGCAATCATAGTTCCTCAAAATGTCATCAATCAATAGGAGGGTCTGGAGGCTTGCAGATAATGTACCTTTAAATAAGGCATATTCCACCTTTCAACATAAGGAACTTTACTTTATTTATATACATATTAAGTTTATTCGCCTATAATTTAATGAGACAAGAGAAACTTCCACGAAGTTTCCGAACAACTGTCATAATCTTATTTCTACGAACATTTTCAGACGTTGCTGCTAATTAATATCTAAAACCAAATATCTTCGAGCGGTTCTTTCCTAGCCTGTCCCTCTGGCCAAATGGTTATTTTTGATGATATTGCAAACATTTAATAAGTACATGTACGCTGTAAAAACAACATTGAAAATGGCACATGTTCATCTCATAGAAGCAAATGAAAATATAGTTCTCAATTACAACACCGTTCCATCTGTATTATGAAGAATCTGACAGAAAAAATATAGGGACAGTAGCCAGTCATCTCACTGACGTTTCAATTTAATTAATGAATCGCACAACTTAAACACATATTTCATATCTGAATGGAAACTACCAAAGCCCGATGCTTATGTTCATTTCATTATTCATTTCTGAATTTCTGTTTTATTTCAAATTATCCTAACTTATTTTAATTGTTGTAACTTTCTTTTGAAATATTATCTCTTCGATACAAAACATTCGTCACAAGGCGATAGACAGAATAGCAATCTTTTAATTTTACGTCACAACGCAAGCTTAGACAGGCTACACCCAGTAGTAAAACACAAATCTGATATGACGACGCAAGAGTTGAATATATCTACTTTGATATTATTGAAAATATTATGTTATTACTTTTCTTGTACTATAATATTATTAATCAAGCAATTTCATATTGGCCTTTTTATTTGTCCAAGGGTTGTCGCATTGGCTCGAGGCCGTAGGCCGAGGGTCAGTACGACTGCCCGAGGACAAATAACTTGGCCAATATGAAATCGCTTGATTAATGATAATATTATTATTCAACTTTCGACTGTTCGCGGTAACAGTACAAGAACTTTGTGAGTTACCTTATGACAGCTATGCGGGCTAAGGTGAAAAATCTTGACAAGTTGTTTAGACAAATTTTAGAAATCATAATCATTTTTCGCCGGTAAAACAGAACGAGTTGTATGTAGGTACTTGAGAATAATTTTTTAGAGATATTTTGGATGTGACATAATCAAGAATAAGTTGAACTTACCTTTATTTTTTGAATTCTGGTTTATTTTCTTTAGTGGGTTATCTTATCATTTAAGATGTGATAAAACTGCTCTAAAAGTCATTTCCTTTAAGGCTACAGGCAACGAGACACAAAATTGTACACATATGTGTTGATCAAGATAATACAACCAACCAAGCATATAGTATACACTCCCATGTCTCGTTTAATTCTTATCCAAAATTGTTTGCAGTTCACAACTGACACTCTTGGTCGCCAAATTATTCATCCACTTTCCAGCATTTGAATCGCCATTAATCATTGCACAAATAGTATACACTATTAAAATGTCTGTTAAAAATAAGTCTCATCCTTTAAATTAATCTGAGTTTCCGTATTTTCTCATTATTTTTCTTGAAAACTGCCAGAATTTCTGAACACTTGCATTTTACACAGTACCGAATAAGTACAAATATCGTTGTAATCTATGAAGACGTACATCAAACTTGGTTATTACACGAACATGTTAGATAATTTTTGTTCAAAATGTGAGAAAAATGTAATCTATAACTCTAATGTAAAACAAAATGTCATTTAAAAATCTAACGGAAGTGAGTTCTCCGTATAGGCCTTCTCTTTTGAACCAATCAAATTTCTTGAATTCCGTATTGGCCCTGTTTTTTCTCGTGTTGGCTCTGTTTTTCTCATACTGACTCAGTTATGTTTTGTATCAGCTCTGTCTGTTTCATATGATGCTTCTTATTGATCTTAAACAGTCTATAATATTGTAAAGTTGAATAATAATATTAGATATTCTGTTTATCATATTTCTTCTAAAATGGAAAACTTAATACTTATAAAGTATAGCTTCACATAGGGAAACGCACTAGTACTGTAGATCACATAATATAATTTCATCTTGACTCAAACACCATTTAATGAAAACATAGACTTAGATATATGTTTGAGTAAACATTTCAAGTTAATACTGATATTATAATACCATCATTCCTCGATCCAACACTGGCATATTGTCAACAAATGACCCGTCATACTCCACGTGATTTTGCAGCCAATTAATTGTTATTTTAATATCCTCTTGTTCGTCAACTGCATCGTCCACTACTGATCTTGCTTTGCAAAATACTTTAGCCACAAATGCTGTTAACCTGTTAACGATCTATTATCAGTCTGAGATATTTGATAATGAACATACAACCTAAGCACACTGTTCTACATTTTAAAAGATTTTTTCATTGTTTTAAAACCTGGCACTATTTTTAGGGAGCTAATACATATTGAACTGTATGTGATATGATTTATTCAAATTTAAATTTGTTTACGACATTTGCCTGCCACATCGTACTCCCGCTGGAAATATTGCGTCAGTAATAAATTCTTTATAACTATGGTAGTGTAAAGATGGTACTTAAAATTCAAATTGCATCTGATATTTCTGATGAAAACTTGATACCAGCGTACCTCAATGTCATAATGAATTAGCTTTCATACCTCTTTTTCATGATGAAAGGCAATATCTAATCAATGACATACTTTTTGGAAAAGTGAAGCCATTGGAAGACAACACTTCGGATTAATTATTTAGGTATCTGGACAAAGTAAGCATTGATTCGGGTGTGTTTCCCAAAAATACAGTTTATTTCAAGATCGATAGCCGACTATCTTTAAAACAAAGGAGCTACAAGTTTTATCAGTATGAAACCGGTTAGAAATAAATCGTTACCAATAATTACAACATGTAAATGTTCCAAACTTTGAATTCTTATTTTCATTTACGATGAAATGGTACTGTGATATTTATAAACAAAAGTATCGGAAACAGTAAAATAATCCTTTTACAATGTACCTAAATGAAGGATTATTCAATTATAAATCTATACAAAAATAGAGAAAAGTGGAAACTTCACGGGTCGCTCAACACAACAGAAACGAAAATTATGCAGGCTCGGTTTGATTGAGCCTGTTCATGGACGATAGTGGAAATGCATGCTACCGTCCACGCATTCTCTAGCCCCTGGTTGAGCAGAACTCAACATTTAAACATGCTAAAAGTACAAAAAGCAATTTAGAGACATCCGCAGATGTATTCAGACAGCGGTGAACATGGATACACGTGTTGAGGCGTTTAATTCCATGAAGAGCGGCATTTGGTCCCAAGATAAAGTAAAGGGTTTGTCTGAACCTATCAATGCCCACTAACATTTTGAAATAAAAGATGGAATTGAACTTATGAATGCTCACTAGCATTTTTAAATAAAAACAATGTAATTGCATTGATACATTCTCACCAGGTACTTGGTTTTCGGTATCGCCATGCTGCATAAGATCCGTCATTTTGTCGATACTCAGATATCTCGGCACTCACACCTTAAACAAAGTATGCAACATAATTTCAGTGTTTTGTATTAAAGGCAAATATAGTGATAGTAGGTTTATAAGCCACTTCAAACAGCCTTGCTGTGGGGTTAACCCTTAAGCGACGTGGTTAGAGTATCCGCCTACATATTACCAAGTCCGGGTTTCGAGCCCAAGTGGGGACCTTGGCATTTTCTCCCATAGGGTTTACTTTAATCGCGACGAGGATGTTTTGCGGGCTCATGCGGTGAGCAAAGAGGGTCATTCTGGAGAGCTAGTGAACTCTGAAAAGTAAAGGGGGAGAAGTGTAGTTATAGCAGGTTTATAGGCTACTTCCAAGAGCCTTGTTGTTGGCTTAACCCCTTAGCGAAGTGGTTAGAGTGTCCACCTACGCATCACGAGGTCCAGAGCTCGAGCCTCAGTGGGGACCTTGGCATTTTCTCTCCCAGGACTTGCTTTTATAATATAGTGTTTATTCGCTGAAAAAAAAAGTGTCGAACGCAAGCTCAGTCCTTACAGAGAGGAAATGTAACCGTGCTGTGAAACGCCGATGAATTCGGATAATCACTTTGTTGACTATGAAAGTAGAATGTTTCTTACGTAACCAGATATTAAGTACAAACTCCGTTGAAGTGCGCATGCGTCATGCATATATTGCGTCCCCACGAAGAATTGTACCCATAAAGAATCAAAAAATCAAATTATCTTTTCGTAAAATGTACACCAGTGAAAACATAACATTATCTTCATGGTTGTACAAAGACTATCAAAACCTGTGAATGTAGCATGCCTATCATAATCTTTTTAGTAGAAAGTACAGAGTTTTCTTAATTTTGTAACACTAAGTCATTTTTCACTGCAATGTACTTTGACATACATTGTCTTAAGATGGCACACAGTTGAAAAGCATATATGACAAATAATTTATAGCTGTAACATGCAAAAAATGCTAATGATTACAATATCTATTTATTCAAGCAATTCCACTGGTTTAGCCGAATATAAATTGATGAAACACTTTTATCATTTTTGACAAAAATGTATCTATGTGTATTTTTCAGCGTTGCCTCCCCTGCCAAAGCCGGTATCATTATTACACAAAACACGGCGATAGCATTGATATTTCTGAACGAAACAAATAATAATTCAAAAGTGCCTTCGTTGCTGCTGTCTTCAAATCACATGCCTACACCGATGTTGTTTCGCTTGGAGCGTAGAATTATTCATGTGAGGAACCAGCTAGCTAACATTTTTTGACTGAACATGAACATGCATGCGTTATCAGATTCCTTTCTGCTTCGAACAAAATAAAAATACATACTGTTAAAATGGCAACCGTTTATACTCTGCAGTAAACTTTAAGTTCAACAAACAGCAGATGAACTATGTCTTAGATTAACTACTTTGTCAACTTACCGTCCCTAATCCATTGGTTCCCCTTAATGTCTAGTTCTCTTGTCATCTGATTTGTTTCTTTCAAATATCTCATAGCATATACTGTTGGAGCAAGTCTGGACATTATTTGTTCACCGCTCCCTGACGGTTCTTTAATCAGAGAGGCGACATCCTCTATCATTGTATTTACAACATTATCCATTCTGTTACCTGTTGGATTTGAAAAACATCTGTTTTAAAAAGTAGTAACTCTAGATCTATGACTATAAGTAACTTCAAAACATTATATTTGTTTGCTTGTTTTGGGTTTAACGCCGTTTTAACATTATCTGTGATATTGCATATTGTTACAGTTTAAATGGAGAAAAAGAAAAAAAGAGAGGCGAGATTGTTTGCCTGTCAGTAGTCCATTCTATTGCCCGATGTTCAAAAATGTTTTACTATATTAATAAAGAAATTAATTTTAAAGTTTTTTTCTTCATTATTTTACTTTTTTGATCAATAGCAAAAGCAATGGACCGGGTCATGTAACTGAATTCACTTATTGACCACCAACTTATTCAACATGTTTCAAAGATATAAGAAACGAAATTTCTTTTTCTTTACTGTAGTTTTTACTTGAGTCAGCAGAATATCGTGTTGAATTATTGATCGGTCAGAATCATCACAGAGTACGGTCCCGTGATTTATATATAGATTGATATGTGAAATAATATATCTTAAACAAGAGCTGTCTCCATAGGATGCCCCCGGTGGCACTTTGAATGAATAGCTATGGCCGATGTTATAGTTTAGGACCTTTGACCTACGGAGCTGGGTCTTGCGCGCGACACGTTGTCTTACTGTGCCACACATTCATGCGTAGTTATTTTAAAATCCATGCATGAATGACAAAGATATGGACCGGACACGCCCATCATTGCACTATCATGAAATATGACCTTTAACGTCTAAGTGTGACCTTGACCTTTAAGCTACAGACCTGGGTCTTGCGCGCGACACGTCGTCTTACTGCGCCACACATTTTTGCGTAGTTACTTGAAAATCCATCCATGGATGACAAAGATATGGACCGGACACGCCCATCAATGCACACTCATGAAAAATGACCTTTAACGTCTAAGTGTGACATTGACCTTTGAGCTACGGACCTGGGTCTTGCGCGCGACACGTCGTCTTACTGTGGTACACATTCATGCCAAGTTATTTGAAAATCCATCCATGGATGACAAAGATATGGACCGGACACGAAAATTGCGGACAGACCGACAGACCGACAGACGGACAGACGGTTCAAAAACTATATGCCTCCGAAGTCCCTTCGGGGGCATAAAAATTCCAGAACCGGATTTCGCCGTTTGAATTTGATATAAAAAGGTGCAAACTAAACGGAAAACGGACAACTTTTTATAATAATGGAAATAATAGTTTTGTCCAAAACATTTGTTGTGAGAGTAAACAAACCTAATTGTAGTTAAAATTCAAAGTTATGTTCTACTACACGTAAAATAATTGTATTAATCTCTGATTTAACAGAACACGTGCATATAAATGGAAAAAATTGAAATCCCTGTTTCAAAAGATCTTTCTTGGTAAGTTTTCTTGCTCTTCCTGCTGTAGTGTCAACGAGTGCATTCGGTTATTGTTTGGTTATGCTTGACGTTTATTTCCATATTAGTCAGTTTTCTTTGGATTCAGCATGTAGCGGAACTTGTTTACACTGGGCTTATGATAGGAATGAAAAGTCAGAATTTGTTTTCGGTCAACCGATTGTATCTGTAACATGCAAAAAAGCGATGCCTATCTTGTTCCTTAATTGGTTTGCGTTTACCTTCTTGTCCATTTGTTTCAGTTCCGTCTGTGTACAGTGACAGTGGCAGCGTAATCAGAATGTAAGAAAAAATGCTATGGGTTATAATTATGATCTACGGAAACAGGTGTATTTTCCCAGAATTTTAGGGACGGGAATATCCGCCAGTGTATGCTTTTTGGTTTATGACTATCAGATCATGGTTTTTTATATCTGTAATACAAGACACGCTTTTATGTGCATTCGTGTTGCTTTTGATGTATGCTTGTTAAAAAAATCAGTATGTCTGCACAATTATTGACTATTCAAATATGCAAGATAAAATTTTTAGTAAATTATTTTATTGCATCTTTGTACTGAACATCACCGGTATCCTGACTGCAAAAAAATGTTAATTTCAAATTCATTTTCAGACGATTAAGATTTGGCACATGCAAGTGTGTATAACACACTGGCATACAGTACACTGCGACAAGACATTTGCTATAGAGACTATATAAACGTTGTTGTGGGCTACTTTCTATAAATCACTAAACTCAATTGAATGTGGAAACTGTAAAGATTACTAGTAATATATCAAACTGTCTTGCTGTAAGCTTGTAATCGGGTCTAAAAGTTACTATGAAAACTAAGACAATCTCTTTGATAAAATGTTTTTGACATCAAAATTTTTCTTGATAGAACATAACACTATCTAAACGTGTTCGGAATAAAATTAATGACATACGTGCGTCCGTTTGTGAGATATAAAAGAAAACCTGTGACCGCACGCAAAATGCCTCAATCGTAAGAATATTATTACAAAATGTAGCAGCTGAGTGAAATTATCTAACCCAACCCAACATACATAAGCTTTCCCGACACCCTTTCAGATCTATGCAATTGTAAACTTAACTGCAGTAATGACCAAAATCCGCATCACCGTATGTGTATTAAGTGTATTTAGTATGGACTATGTAATGTATGCACTTTTTTATCGATTTTTGACCGGGACATATACTGAAATGAAAACTGGGAACCCTTAGGTAGGCTAATGGTTTGTGCAAGGTATAGGTAGAGGGAAGTACAGTGAAAACATCACTATTTTCACTCTTTAATATTCATTTACTTAGACCATATCAGAAGTTTGATGTCAATTTCTGGTAAATCCTTAAATGGCTGCTCAAACTAAGGATCAAACTAAATATTTTTTGAATATTACCTAACACTAATCCACTAATCTATGACCATTCACAATAACCGGTAAGGTTCGTACCTGGCGCACTCTTATTCCGCAAAGCAATGCAAGGCAATTATATTTGTATCATTTATGATAATATTAAGATGTGAATTCTAAAACAAGACCGGATCCTACCTGAAATTAATTAATTGATCAATACATTTTCACAATACGATTTCTTTTAGACCAATCCGCCGGCAGGACCAATATGTAGATTTCATAGCAAAGGACATTAACTAATTTTTTCTTCGAAACTGTCTGACTGAAATATCGAACAGTCTACAATAATCAAACATAGGCTTTCATCCTTTTTAAAAAGTATGCGAACGCAGGTTTCATCCTATACATAACAAAACAGACTAACAGATGCCAGTTATTTAATTCTGATTGTTAAGTTGTAATTAATATATTCCATCGAAAGAAGTGTGTGGGTGCGTGTACGTGCGTGTGCGCGCGTCTGCGTATTGGTATTTCTGTGGTTACACTGGTGTGATTTGTGGTCTAAGAAGGCTGCATTTTTGAAGCGTGGCTTTCCCTTCTCATAGGAACAATCTTTTTTGTTTTCTCATTTCCTAAACACCCCTTCGATTTTTATATCCTGGAAGTAACGTTAGGGGTCTAAATCACCGATCTATGGTCACAGTGGAAAGTCTCAAGTCATAATGCGCTAGGCTACAATGTTATGTTATAGAGCTATTTTCTAGGTGTTTGGCTGTATGTGCAAAAATAATTATCGTTTAAAAATGAAATTTATTTTATCTTTCTGCAGAAAGTGGTAATAATTTGAAAGAAATAAAAAATGATCATAAAATGTGTCACTCAAAACTTGTAAATTGTATTATCGTTAAAAACATCCGGACATCAAACAATAAAGGGAAAATAGACGGACCATTCTTGTATTACACATTTGAATAGTAAATATGCAGTTGTAATTAAGCATAAGAGATATGCTAAAAGAACAACAGCAGAAATGAAAAAAAACACTAGGCATACGGAAATAAACAGTCTTGTTTTTAGAATATAATGAATCGTTATACAACTGTCTTCAAGTACTATGACTGTTCTGAATACTAGTATCCCCGTCCAAAGAATTTGGCTAAATACGTAAAACATCCTTTTAAGAAACAAAATCATATGTCGTTTGTTTTTCTCAGTAATGTTCCAGTATATATAATATTTTTTTCAGTTTTTTTCTATTTTTGTAAAATGTTTTCAAGATATAACCACGAAAAATGCACTGCATAGAGGTAGACTCTGTTACCCCCACCCCCAACCCCCCACCACACACACACACACACAAAATGTGCTATTTATTATTGGTTATGATAGAAAGGTATTATCAGTATGGTTTATGGTTTAAAGGGTTACATTTGCATGTCACAGATATGCGGATGATTAAAAATCGGAACCAAATGGCAAATTTTGCGACCTTCAGCTTCCAAAGTAATTCATTTCTAGATGACCAACCAAGAATGAGGAAGGGGGTGAGGTGTTAATAAAAATAATAATGATAATAATAATCATAATGATAATAAATTATATTATATTTCTAATGAATTTGGCTAAATGTATAATTATACCTCTTTATATGCATACGCTTCCTTACATAATATATGAGCCGTGCCATGAGAAAACCAACATAGTGGGTTTGCGGCAAACATGGATCCAGACCAGCTACTCTGGTCAGGATCCATGCTGTTCACTAACCGGTTCTCTAATTGCAGTAGGCTTTGAAAGCGAACAGCATGGATCCTGACCAGACTGCGCAGGCTGGTCGGGATCCATGCTGATCGCAAACCCACTATGTTGGTTTTCTCGTGATGGGGGTCATATGTGTATTCAAATTATACTTATTCTATCAGAATTCTATCTTGGTTGAGCAACATAACATAGCGAACAGTTATATATAAAAGGTAATTCTTACTTTGTATATACGCGGTAGCTGCTCCTGTATGTGGGATACTTGCTTCTGGAAGTGTAAGATCCACTTGGAGCAATGTTCCTATACTTGAATGATCTGAAACACGTACATCTTGTAAACATGGAATAACTACATCTTATCAACATTAAACAAATAATCTTTTTATACCTTATTTTACTAACAAATTTCCAGTGACTAATTATGAACACTTCGCGCTCTCCATTCCATTAAAACAAATATTTTACCATAAATATCTGAAGACAGCAAACATATGTATAAATTTTGACTTTGGTATGTTGAAACAAAGACAAAAATGCAAATAACCCACTAAAACTTATTTTAGATAATAATACTTTGGTTGAAAAAAAACACACACACACAAAACGTTAGAAAATTTCGAAACCAGTGTTCCTTTTTAACTTTGGTTAAAATAAACTTTCTGAACACAGCTGGTACAGAAGTAATCAAATGATGTTTCCTTTAATTCCTAATGCAGTTTATGGCATTAGAATGTAAATCATATCTATGCCAAACGTACAGGATCTTGATTTGGCAACCAGGTAAAAGGCTGCAATATTAGAATTTATCTTGCCTCCTACAAGTTTCTTGCATTTCTATTGGTCAATAGACGTCACGTGGAGACAGGATATATTCCATATCCTGCTAGTACATTTCAGATATGAAATTTATTTTAAAAAAAAACGGCTGCCGCTTTGTTAATTTACAAAATATTAGATTATAGCATGTTAGTAAAGGGTAGTGGGCAAGATAAATCGTTACACAGCTTGTTGGTGACAGGATACGGGAAGAAGTGTTCTAGTTCGAAACCGCTAAAGACAGAACCGCAATAGAAACAAAACATCTAAATAAATAAATAAGCGATGTGATGTGTGAGACTCGATCTAACAAAGGAACCCCAATCTTCTTTCTAATAGTCTGGAAAAATGCAAGGCTTCAATATAAAGATCGTAAAATAGAAGACAATTCCATAAAACTGCTCTTTTTTCAATACTCACAATCGATTCCTTGAGACTCGATCTAACAATAGAACCCTAACCGTTTCTGCTAATGATCTGGAAAGTTGCAAGGCTTCAATATAAAGATCATAGAAAAGAAGACTATACCATACAACTGCTCAATACTCACAATCGCTAATCACTCGCTCGTCATTTTTGCAGTCATCCGTCTGGTTCCAAAGATCTAAGCAAACATTTATAGTAATCTGTTCTTCTACACCTTCATTCTGTATAGAAAAACAAATAATCTTACTTGCGAATAACCCGTGACTGTACACCCAGTTGGAACTTTTTGTAGTCCTTTAGAAGTATAAAATACTATGAACAATGTATCAGGTTTGTACCAGGTATCAAAATTGCATCTGTTTGTAGCTTGCAGTCACAGGGATATCATAACTGAGACAATAATTGAAAAAAAACTGTTAGTTAACTTTCGCTACTGATTCTAACTGGACATGTTCTTCTGATTCTGGACTTCGACTGCATCACTGATGCAGATGTTTCTGTCAGAAGAAAGAAATGTCATTCGGTATTAACCACTGCTGAGAAGATGAAATTGGTTTGAATTAAACATATGATGAAAATATGTAACCAAACATCATAGAATTAATTAGAAGGTTTTACCGCTTTGATCTGTGGATATATATGCCTATATATATATCGAAACGGAAATCTAGCTTAAGATCTCGTGATCACACAACATTATATCCTTCATATTGACGTATTCCCGGAAGATCCTACATATGGGTATTTATGTGGCTACTCTTTTGTTCTCTCTAATGCTCTGTTAGCCACGTAAAAGAAAAATAGCCACATAAAAGCCTTTCGGAATGAATGATATCAAAGAAAAAGTACAGTTACCTATTGTTCCTATAACCACTTAAGTATGCAAATGTGGGCTCGCCACTGTCAACAATTCAAGTTTTTTGTTAATATTAAATAATGATAACCTCATTCAGTTTTATGACCAATCCTCTTTGAAATCGGACTGAAATTAAAATGTGGAAAACCACAGGTCGCCCAACACGACATAAACGAAAATGTTGCAGGCTTGGTTTGATTGCGCCTGTTCACGGACGGTAGTGGAAATGCAAGCTACGTACTTTAGTTCTCAACATGTTACAAGTACCAAGAATATAATTTTGAAACATCCGCAGATATATTCATACGGCGATGTACACGGAACCTTCGATGATGCACAGTGCAATTCAATGAATCGCGGCGTATGGTCCCGAGATAAAATAATGACTGTACCCTAAACGAGAAAACAAATAAAGCTGCGTTTGAGGGAAAAAAACAAAAACAACCGCATGTCTCCCACAACTGCCTAATCATCTAAATTGAAAGTCAGTCACTACATACTGTTTACTCACTAGAAATATACCATTCAAGAGTACAAAGGCTCATTTTGGGTAATTCAAGGGCCATAATTCTGAAGTGCTTCCGACGATTTGCGATTTGGCTAATTAATTTATTAAGCTGAGGAATTGTGGTCAAAAACATTTGCTTCAAGTTTTGGGAAGAGTGGATGAGAGATGTTCGACTTAGAGCGCGGACAAGAGTTAAAATGCCGATTTAAAAGGCCATAATTCCGAAGTTTCCAAGCTGATTTGGCTAGTTATCAAACTTGGCCGGGGAGTTTTGGTCAAACACATTTTGTACAAGTTTTGTGAAGATCGGATGAGAAATGTTCGACTTAGAGTGCGGACAAGGTTAATGACAGACAGACAGACACACACACACATGAGAAAATCAATATGTCTTCCACACCACCATGTGGTGGGAGACAAAATGAACAAAAGTAAATGAACTGGAATTTAGAGAAGGGATCTGTGTGGTTATTGAGCCTGCATAATTATACAGAAACTACCAAAAGACAAAATTGAATTACAGGCACCATATCTAAGGGGTGATTAAACAATACACAAAGCTTTCAAAGCGGGAGTATTGGAACCACCCATTTTCAAGCTAAGAAAATAAACAGTTCACTAACATAAGACATATCACATCTTAATTGATTTTTATTTTGAAAAAAAAAACTAAAGTTATACTTGCCACAACGAATAATTTCTTTTCAACTATATCAAATTCTGGGATACCAGCTTCAGTAACAACAGCGGTTACTCGTATTGGAAACAATCCGAAACGTAGCGGAATTATAGGAAAATTCACAGTTTCAAAGCTATTTGGAGCTAACTTAACCTGTATTCTAGAGGATGGCAATCCTGGCTTGTTGTTGGAGCATACGTGTTCTGCACCTTCGAAATAAATATTGGCCTACAACGAAATAGCATCTTATAAAGAAATAAACTCTTGTAAAGCTCAGTTACAATATGCTTTGGAAATTAAAAGGGCATTTGAAGTCTAACAAATGTGAAAATAACTGATATTACTGCATACGTCTGCTGAACCACGTCTTAGATATACTTTAACAGACAAAAAGGGATGGCCTAGCGATTGTGATATCGATGTGATTATTTTAAGATTAAACAAATGAAGCGATGGTATTTTGTAAAAATTCCAGTAAAATCTACAGAATAAAAGAAATGATGTGGCACTTAATTGATATTTACATACTATCTTAAATGCACAAAAAATGCAAGATAAAGTATTTGACATGTTACATTTATTTTCATGTGGAATATTATTACTAGATATAATCTTGAAACCTTAGACGTATTCTAACAAAAAGATGTATCGATACTTTATAACCTTTAGAAACGTACGCACAGTATTAAATAGGTCCTCAAAAGAAGCATATTCTGAAAATAAGGTAATAATTGATGACAACACCTTTTAAATTTAATTCAACTTCAACAATGTAGATTTATCAAAACTAAAATAATCAAACGAAATATTAATATCATTTCCTTATTCACAAGCATGCATAGCATTATAGAGAAGATCAATTAGCAATTGTTAAAGAATCAACATAAATGTTTACGTATTACGAATAAATATTGATATTATCAAATACCCAAAAACCTGCTTCAATAGCATCGTGAATAAATCTATTTACTTACGAATCGCCTGTGATTGTTTTCTCTTATTTCTGAATTTGAGATTCGCATGTTTTTTGATTAACCAATATACCAATGGACGATACGCTCTAAAGTTTTATTGTGTGTAAGGGGACAAATGTTTTAGTTGAATGCTATTTTGTTCCTAATATATACAGAAACAAAATATAGCGTACAATGAAAAGAAAAAGGGTTAGGCCAAGGTTCTTGCAAAAGTACCGAGCAGGGTTAATTGTTGACTTTATGGTATGCAAATCATAAACATAACCTGAAGTGTTTCAATGTAAGCATTCTGCTCGTTATTGGAATCCTTCATGGTGTTTCTCTTTTTCTGATCTGCTTTCAACAAATGTCCTGGGTACATGCGGATATGCTTCTTCAGTTTTGATTTTCATTTATTTATAAGAGCTTGCCTGTGCTTTACATACCGTGCCTTTGTTTTCATAAATATCCCTGTATATCGTTCTTTTTGAAAAATAAACACTACAGCTCATCTAGATCGGAGTCCATCCATCCGAATCGGAATATGACTACATATACATGAATTAAAATCATGTAATAGTAATATTAATTAGATACAAAACACGGGTCTTTGTTGAATATCTTATATGTGAGCTTGCACATGATAAATGTCTTTGCAGTACAGGATGTCACTATGTTTAGTAACATGGTCCTAGATCGAGTTTTCACAGGATTACAGACCCTACTGTGTTCCATTAGAACCTCAACTTAGTTTTAGGCGCTTGTAATATGTAGTAATATGTTTTATTTATATACAAACAATAATGCTTAGAATGTCTCGCAGATTATAAATTTATATTATGTGAAACATAAGGTAACGTTTTTTTCATGCTTCCATTAATTAATATACAAACTAACAAATAAAATACAAAAGATACACAAGATCGATTACTTGTAAAGGAGTTTGGAATAATTTAGTTCTCAAGTTGTGTTTTTACTTATGGAGGAGACATTTTTCATCTTATTTTTATTTCTATTTCAAAAACTTTCAAATCATGTCTGTACAGCTTGCAAATTACACTTTATTTCTTTTTATGATCATTTTCTTCTTACATTACGATATACAACAAGAGGGTCATAATGACGCTGGATTGCTCACTTGAGTAATATTAGCTACATGTTTCAAATGTCAAACTGATGATGTTTAGAAATATTTTGGAAGATTTTCCTATGTAAAATCAAGTGACCCCTGGTGTGGGGTCATGATTTGAATAAATTTTGTAGAGGTCTAAAAGACATGTTACATATCAACTATCTAAGATCTAGGCCTTCTGGTTTAATTTTAGAATTTTTTTGAAGATCTTCCTATGTATAATAAAGTGGCCTCTGGGGCGGGGTCAATTTTGACCCCGGTGGTCATGATTTGAACAAATTTTGTAGAGGTCCACTTGGCAATGCTACATGTCAAATATCTAAGCTCTAGGCCTTCTGGTTTATTTTGAGAAAATTTTTGAAGATCTTCCTATGTAAAATCAAGCGACCCCTGGGGCGGGGTCAATTTTGACCCCGGGGGTCATGATTTGAACAAAGTTTGGAATGCCTTTGGCACATGTGAGCTAAAAAGGTCATCTTTGAAACTTGAGCATACTTCAATTATAACAATTTCCGCTTACCTCTCAATAACAGAACAATGTTACATCGGTTGAAAATGTTAAGATCATGTGTTAAGCATGAACTCATTTCTATTCATATTCAGGTAAGTGTGAGAAAGGTAAATTATGAATGAACAAGAGGGCCAAGATGGCCTTAGACCACTCAACTGAGTAAAACATCGTAACAGTAACAATGTAAAATGTGTTACCTAATGATTTCATGGAGACAAATAATCTTGCCAATTTTCATTAAGACTTACCGTAAGATATGGTCCCTTGAGTGTAAACAAGCATTTTCTTTGATTTGAACTAGTGATTTTTATCCATATGACCCATATTTGTACTTATAAAAACAAACATTGCTTCTAGCGAGTATGCAAGCTTTTCCTTTTGATTTTTTCGAGTGACCTAGTTTTTGAACCAATGTAACGCAGATTTGTAATCATTCAAGACTTAATCATGATAGACATTCTGATCAAGCTTTATAAAGACAGAATGAAAAATGTGTAAACAATCTTACTCATTGATTTGACCTGGTGATCTAGTTTCTGACCCCAAATGACCAAGATAAAAATTCATCAGAGATTTCAAGCAGACAAGCATTCTGACCCTTAAGCGATATTGCAGTACTAGTATGTATATTTAGAATGAAATAGAGGTGTATTAAATACATTACCCACATGGTGTATTTGATAGATACCTCAATGGTTAGCATTTGCCAGTTCCTACACATAACGATGAATTGTAACAGGAAATTTAAAAAAAAAACACAGAAAATATTATATCACAGAAGATATAATAACTATAACATGGATAATAAAAGATAACACGAAAACAGGGGGTGCGATAGTATATATACCGACAAGAAATAATGGGGACCTAAATAACCAATATTATCAAGACTGTCATTTGAACAAAGAAGCAGATATAGCTAAAAGAGATTTAGATTTTGTGAAGTGGATTCGGCCAGTCCCAAAAAAAAACATATGCATTCATATGTGATTTCACAAAATACGAAACAGAAACAGCTGAAAGACTACTTCTATTGTCATAATTACAGAGGTACAGTTCAAGCACATATGTTCTCGTCCAATCCCGTTTTACAGTGAGTATAAGAAAAAATCGATCACATGCCAAAAGGTGAGAATAGATTTCTAAGTTGTCTAAATTATAGAAATATTCTTAAAAAAACGTGTATTTTTTCAAGTTCCTGTTGTATTTATAAATGGTAAGGTAACTGATGATAAACACGATTGTTTTTCTTCAAATAACGACAACTCTTGCCTAAGGTAGATAATAATCAGCTACGTTCTATGTTTAAGTAATGTATCACCTTTAGCTAATGGTCAAAGACAGTAAATGAAAAATAAATAAATTCTGCTTTTAATATTGAATTATTTGAGCCGCGCCATGAGAAAACCAACATAGTCCGTTTGCGACCAGCATGGAACTAGACCAGCCCGCGCAGTCTGGTCAGGATCCATGCTGTTCGCTTTCAAACACTATTGCAATCAGAGAAACCGTTAGCGAACAGCACGGATCCTGACCAGACTGTGCAGATGCGTAGGCTGGTCTGGATCCATGCTGGTCACAAACGCACTACGTTGGTTTTCTCATGGTGCGGCTCGTTTGTTTTCACACAAAGACAAATAGGCTACTAATATATTCTCCTGTTTGTGAATTAAATTAACATCACTGATGCAGATGCTTATATGAGATTTGTTTGCTAAACATAATAATAACAAAATAAGGGACATAACATTCGGTATTAAACAATACAGACAAGCCATTATTGATTTGAATAATGTAACTATAGTATACTGCAGGATGGATTTGTCAATGTGAATTTATTTTTCTTTCTTTCTACTTTGCCTAAATCTTGATAACATAAACATAAACTTGGAACATAAACAGTTACAAACGTAGGAAAAGGATAAAGCCAACACAGAACCGTTGCCCTGGAAAAAAAATGGAAATGATAGGAATTGTGATCTTACATTGATAGGTTTGATTGATATACTGTTCAAAGTGCTACTGTGTCCGCAACGGCAATTAAAAATTGGTACCTTTGACAGTTATAATGCTCGGTTGATTATGAAATTATAATGCAAATTCTGGTACAATGTCGTTGAAAATGAAAGCACTAACGTCTATGGCAATAGACGGATTACTGAAACAAACAATAAGAAAAGAGTCTAAACATATATTTGTCACTATTTGCAGCACAAAAATGTAAACCAATATTTCCTCATTTAGGCAACAGATAAATTGACAATGTATACTATATGTAAGGGTATAAGTTTGCTTTTGAGGCAATTTGAGTTTTGGTTTATATATGAGGGTTCTTCAATAAATATTGCAGTTGCCTGAATATCTCTTGAATATGTGGAATCAATCTTAATTAAATGAATCATATTGCAGGATATTTCTAAGGAAAGTAATTGAGAAAGTACGAAGACCTTCCATGTTTGGCGTAACACATAGGCTAGGTCCGCGGTTAAGGTACTGAATCCATAACAGAGTACCTCTTTTTTGAAGAGTATTCAATTCCTACCATAAACATACTTTGACTGCAATTTTCAAGGGGGCGTAGATTCAAGCCCTACTGGGACCAAAATTTTTCTCCATATTTTCCTTTTTTCTAGTAAGTTTTTACCTCTTTCAAGACTAATTATGGATGTATTGTATAAAAGTGGAAAATTTTAATTTTATAAGCGATTTCTTGCTGCTCAAAGTAAATTTATCTCTGAATCAGGAGGGGTAGAGTTAGACATCTTTGAAATACTGAGTTACATGCGGTAAAAGTTCCCTATTTTTCCTTCATTCTTTAAATTACATATTGTGGAAGAAATGCATTTAGGTTTTACTTCTGCCCCAAGGTTATTTTTGAATGAAGTGAGCAAAATTCCACAGAATTCGATCTTAATTTTTCAATGTTTGAGTTAGAATTTTGTCTCATTAAATCTGTTTACTTGAGGCACCCTAGAAAAAATGATATTTACAGTTTTATTTTGTGTTTTATACTTGTTTAACAATGGTTTGATATTTCTTTTATCAAAATTAATGCTGTAATGAATTTTCTGCAAACATTTTAGATAGTGGCCATCACACTGAAATTTGTCTGTACTTGAGCTCGAGGAAATACCATAAATTATACAAAATTTACAAAAAACGACACGGTAAAAGTTGTTTAAAATTTGCAACACAGTGCGAAACATGGTCAACTTTAAGAATATACAAAGCAAATGCCATTTTTTAAACATTATTAGGGGTCCAATACCTTAAGACATTCTCACATCTGGCGAGAAATTTGAAATGAACAAAAGTTCATTCTTATTATAAGCACATTTGACCGATAGCATCGTGTTACCTTAAAAGAGCATCCAAACTCGAGAGCCTTTTTTGTCATTTAGTTACAACGTAGTTATGTTTCAAAAGATCATTTTTTATGTCTTTAAATTTTTCCGTTGTTAGGTAAACATTATTTCAGGCTAGTGAAAGCAAACGTTCACCAACAACTCGTAAAGAGATAGAATTACGACATAAACATAGTTTTTTATCAAATATAATAAGTTTATTTTATTCATTTTGTAGTTGAATGATATAAAACTATTAGCATAAACGAATGAATTTTTTTCATAGGTTCACAAATTATAAACAACCACAGCTATTCTGAAATATTATCTTTCATTTAATCACTGGTCATTTTAGATAAAATTATCAACTTTTATTGGGCTCCCCAGGGGTGTCCTTTAATGGCACGTGACCACATATGTTTACGGACATGCTTTCTTTGCTAGACAAAAGGAAACCATTGATGAGAACTGTACGAAGTGCTCGAGCAACTCGAACAATCTGAGGACAATTTAGTTCTATGCATTTACTCATAGATTTAACTTAGCATGTAAAGAACTTAAAGCAATGTTTGCTATATATTTAATGACCCTCGTAGTTAGGTGAAAAATAAAAACGTGCTTTCTATTACTCAATATAGATATTGCCAGTGCATTTACACTGTTTGATGAAACTTAGCTGCTTACTTATATGCTGTCTGGCTGTGCCTAAAATGATATCTGGAGTGGCACCCGAGTTTTCCCTAACAATTCAAGGTGGAAACTACACATGGTCCGATGTGACTTAAAACTTTAAAACTGAGAAGACAAACAGAAGCATTTGTATTAATTTGAGTTAAACAATAGCGAATATCCATCATAGTGTACATTTAAATGCGCCAGGCACTCAACAGTAATATGGTTTATTTTCCATACGATTTTTATTTAGTTACTTTTTGATAAAATATATTCATTACAATGAATACATGTTTATTCAAAAACGATATAAACTGTATTCAGTTATATTAACGTAGACATAATAGAAATGGTTAATTTTATTACACCATCCTTCTTTTATGCCATCTATTTTAGTCTTATAATCAAATTATACACACCGTTTTGTGAAAAGATGCGTGGTGAAAAACTGTTGTTTTCGCGTCAAAACTTTCCAGACGCACTGCTCGGTATGGCATTCAGAAGACATATACTGACGAGGACAAAATCATAATTTTATTACTTTTGTCAAATGTAATCAAATTATACACTACCGTTTTGTCTTTAGAAAGAAAATGATTTCTGTAGCTAAAAATTGTTGCTTTCATGTCAATTTTTTTCAGGCGGACTGCCTTGTATGGAACGTCAAGTTGTATGAAAAAGCTTTTAAAGGCTTTCACGTCGATTGCATCAGCTATACACAAGCCTTTGTCTGGCGTGATACCTGAAATTACAAATACATATTGTAGAGATGGTAACTACCAAAGAAAATCTAAGGAAAGCAGCTCAGAATCGACCAATGAACTAAAGCCAACAAAGAACACTGGTCAAAAGTGAAAGAAAAATCAGATATGTCCTTTTTCCAACCACTGATCTGGCAGACAAAATATGACCTACATTTGTTTAAATCCCTTGTTTTCAATATATAATATGTACACTTTTTTCATGGCTTACACTGACAGTTATTTTGAAAGTTGTAGTGAGGCCCTGATAGAAAATTTGATAGTGCATGACGAATATGTAAAATAACGCATAAATTCCTTTGAAGAAAATGTATGACATTCAGAAACGTTATTAAGTTTGATCTTCAAGCCAAAGTTACTTGTGTTTTTTTATTGTTGTAAACAAAGTAAGCGGGTAATTTCGGGTATCAACATTAATTTACAACTTAAACTGTTTACACAACTTGAAAAAAAGGTTTTCGTTGGGGCCTCTCATTTATAATTATATCAACAGTTATCACCTGAATTGCGTGCATTCATGAGTGGAAAATATTGATGGTAAAATGGTGTAGGGGTTTGTTTACATTATATAAATATTATATGGCAGCTTGTGTGACATTGATATTGTCAACCCGAGGACAGAATGTCACCCGTGGCGAAAGCCGAGTGGTGACATTCTATTTCGAGGGTTGACAATAAAAATGTCACACACGCTGCCATATGATATTTATTTTATTATACCGAACAAAATTTGATACATAAAAATGTTCCAAAATGTTTTCAATTAATTAAATTTAACAATTTCATCTTTAGCGCGGTAATTGCCTGTTTACACATTGTATAGTGACGTCGCTACTAAATGTGTACAAGGGAGGCAATCATATAGCTAAAATATTGAAGGAGTGAATTGCCCTTATATGACATTCAAAATATGAGCGCGGTCACATGACCTGACAGTCACTTTCGCTTGGTCACGTGTCAAAAAGATTGAAAATGTTTTTGATAGTCAAAATATCTCTTTCTCGGGTAATGGGATTTTATCATTGTAGGCAAAAGAGAGGTATAATAATATAAAATCTTACTTCTTTTAGGTATTTTGGTATGATTTTGGTAAGCTTATAATAAAGAGCACGTTATTCTCTTTCACTCAGGATTTTTTGAAGCGATTTAGGCTCTTGGCTAGCCTGGAATTTGACTGTATTAAAAAGACAAAAGGAAGTTCAGTATAGACGCTTTCGAATTGTTGAAAGTAGACTAAACTTAAACTATACTCTATTGAATTTATTTAGCTGTGGAAACTCTTGATACAGACTATAACTGGGGAAATCCTGAAATCATTGCAAAACGGTCAATACAAGAGTTGTCGATTTTGCTTCAGATATTTACAGAAAGTCATTTTTAAATATCAAATATTTCTATTTTACATGGAGAAGAGGAAAACCATAAACATATTTAGTAAATTGGGGCACTTAGCTATCATTTCACTCTGAAAAAAAGTTTGTAAAGATGAATTTGATTTTTTAGGTACCATCTCTACGTATTGGTAATAGCAAAGTATATAGGAAATAATACACAAGCTTTGTTTGTTGTGATACCTGAAATTATATATTGGTAATGTCATAGTATATATAAGTCTTTGTTTGCTTTGATATCTGAAATTACCATTCCATATTGGTCATGTCATAGTATATAACAATAATATTATATTCACTTATCTTTGTCTGAGGTGATACCTGAAATTGCAATTGCACTTAGTACATTGTAATCATTTATAAACAAGACTTTGTCTGTTGTGATGTCTGACATTACGTTTGCATATTGATAACGTGAAAGTATTAATCATTATAACATATCTTTGTTTACTGTAGTACCTGAAACTGATGTTACATATAGGTAATGTCATAGGAAAGAAAAAATATACACATGCCTTTGTTTGCTGTGACATCTGAAATTACAATTGCGTGATGGTAATGTCATGTTTCAAAGTTATCTATACACAAGTTCTTTTTTGTTTGCAATGATACCTGTCAGTGAAATTACAAATACATGTTGGTAATGTGATAGTTCAAAATAATACAGATTTTATGGTTATAACTGAAATTATTTGTTGTGATACTGGAATTACAAATGCATCTTGATAATTTTATACAGTATAATAATTAGAGTCAATTACGCCAGCTATACCCAATTACAGATGCGTCTGTCTGATGTGAGACCTGGAATCAAATTTCCACAAGAATACAAACTGTTTATGAACTTTTATACCTCTTGATGAGTAAGCTTGACGACTGAAACGTAAATCAAAATTATCCAGAGTAAAAAGATAAAGATTCTAGAACGATCCGCAGTAGTTTCTATATAAGCATATAACGAAATCGCTTATACATGAATTTTCGATAAAATATGACTGGCTTATAAATTTGGCCCAATACGATTGTAACATAAGACATTCTACTTCTGTTCCATCAGCTACGAATTATTTCATAACCAAACGGTTGGAAACAACATTTCAAAAACATAATTATTATAAAAAGTCATTCTGATGTGTAGGGCCGTAGGACATGTTTTGTTCTCTACGAGAGAATTCAATTAGTTCTATTATGATTCAGCGGTGACGTCTTAAGACATAATTTTGGCATCATAATGATGTAACGTCATATAAAACTCGCATCAACCTAATTTGATGATACTGTTCATAGTTAGTTTGCGGGCTATTAGATCTACTAATCTATAAATACTTCTCAAAATTCAGATATAAAAAAACAAACAAATATCCATACTTTCCAATGGCTATTCAACACTTTTTAACCATGGGTGTAAATTGTAACATTTTACGCTGTGCTGTAAAATGCGAATCATTTGCGCTATAATAATCGAAATCATACATAATTGAGCCGTGCCATGAGAAAACCAACATAGTGGCTTTTCGACCAGCATGGATCCAGACCAGCCTGCGCATCCGCGCAGTCTGGTCAGGATCCATGCTGTTCGCTTTCAAAGCCTATTGGAATTGGAGAAACTGTTAGCGAACAGCATGGAGCCTGACCAGACTGTGCGGACGCGCAGGCTGGTCTGGATCCATGCTGGTCGCACACCCACTATGTTGGTTTTCTCATGGCACGGCTCATATGTTCCAATTATTTTATCAGTTGACAAAATATGAGCATTCGTGATTTAATTATTACACATCCTAACTACTGCCCAGATTTCATTAACTGATAAAATTTAGGAACAGATTTATTATTTCTTTAACAATGAAACACTCTCTTTCATTGTAACTGTTAACTAACGGCATTGGCTTTGAAATAAACTGAGTTTTGCAAATTGTTTTGCAAAGTAATTGTTTTGCCAATGAGGGATAAAATGTAGTGCTGGCTCGGTTATTAACAAAATGATGGACTGAAAGCCAGGCGTGCAGAGGAAAGACTGACGAACCATTTACGCATGAGCTACAAGAGAAATATCAAACTACACTGACAAGATATGAAAACGCAACAAACATATGCCTGAATATATATTTTTAACACAAAAGGCATCACCTTAAAATTTTCAACATATACATATCTCGATACTCTCTACCCATTGTGTTCAAATTTAATCAGCACAATAGACGAGACCGTAAAATTACCATTGTTTGTACCGCAACTTTTTCTCGTGCGCTCCGTGCAAATTTACCATGTGGTCAGTTCGTTTTAAGGTAATATGCGCAACCTAACGAAAGTCAACGGACCGTTATGAAATTTCGCCGAATCAAAATTGACAATATTTCCGATTGACTGGTATTTTTTTCATTTTTCTGTTTTTCTCCATTTTGCTGCTGTAAATCTTCAAACATGGCCACTAACGTCATTTTTTCAGCAGAGCGCAAAATGACGTACTTGACTGGTTTTTCGAGTATCGTTTTTATATACAATTAAAAAACGGCAAAAATTCTTTATTTTCAAGTTTATATTAAAATTATCTCTCCAGTGATATATAATTTGTCATGTTTATTTCAACGTCACATCAGAGGCAAGAGATTTATGAATGCAAAATACGTAAAACTGACGTTGAGTTTCACCCGAAATTTCGCGTAAAAACGCATATATCTTAAAAACTGTGAGATAGTTTTTGAATAAATTTCAACAGAAGTACAAAATTTCAATTGCTATCGATTCCTTAAAAGGAAAATGGGGGTCACCGATTTAGATTTCGCTCTATTTACTGTTGCGCTTCCCCTACCCCAAGTGAAAATAACGACGTTTTCATACTTATTTTCGTAAATTTCCATTAATTCAAATTCAGTTTCTTCTTCTGTTGGCGGATATAATGAAATAATATCAGTTTCTGCTGTTGGATATAATGAAATGATATCACAATAATGATAAAATGAAGACGTTTTTTTTGTTTATTAAATTTTTCAAACAGATGAATGTTTTCTAGAAAATGTTCTATACATGACAAACAGACATATTTTATTACAAATAATTTTGCCTAAGTGTCTGTGCACTCTATATAGTATTTCGAAGAGTGCGCAGTTAATGATTCCATCTTTACATAGAAACAGTTACAGAAATTTAGATTACGCATACAGTACTCTAATGAAGAGAGAACGGGATTTGTCCCATAAGTTTATTTAGGGTGTTAAGAATCACATATACCTCCAAGACGTTCACACTGCAAAGTTTCGCTCGTGGTACTTTTGATTAATGTTGAGTACTTTAACAAAATACTTGTTTTGTATATATATCCCGGTAAACAAATGTTACAAACAACACCGAGGATAGTATGCGCCTGCTTCAGAAGACGCAGGTTCATACATGTGCTATATATCCCGACAAAAATTATAAACGTCTGCTGGAAATTAAGCAGTAAATTGAATAAAATGCTCACAAAACGTGAGCACGGCTTTATATATTACCCTATTTTATAATTTAATTTTATACTACAGTCATGTTATACAAAGTCTCCATTTTATATTCTGGCCACATTTGCTGAATTAAACTATCTACCGTGCGCATGCTTTCAATGCCTTTAAAATGAGACATTTAAAATTGTGGTATTTGTATGGTTTGAACCTACGTCTCCTGATATCAGACGCAAACTTTCATCGGTGTAGTCAATCTAGATGATGATCTTAACATATGAGCCAAGCCATGAGAAAACCAACCAAGTGCGTTTGCGACCAGCATGGACCCAGACCAGCCTGCGCATCCACGCATTCTGGTCATGGTTCATGCTGTTCGCTAACAGTTTCTCTAATTGCAATAGGCTTTGAAAGCGAAAAGCATGGATCCTGACCAGACTGCGCGGATGCGCATGCTGGTCGCAAAGCCACTATGTTGCTTTTCTCATGGCGCGGCTCATTTATGTTTTGACGTTTAAGTGACAGATATTGAACAGTCGCTGTAGTAGCATGAATGACAAAGCAACTAAAATATAAAAAAAAAGAATGTGTAAGAACAAAGAATCAGATAACGGTTTGTGCACACAAGTTACATGCAGTATTATTTTCTAGAACGGTTCCTTTTGTCCCTATCATGCGTTCGACAGAATACCAAAGTAAGATAAAAATACACTGACATGGAAATATCCAGTACTGGCATGAAGCATACCTGCGTGAACATAAATTTAAAACGAAGTCTTAGATGAACACCAAAATATCCGGTAATAGAATCTCTTTAAGATTGACTACAAACATTTTGCTTAGAACTTTAACATTTGATGTGCTTCACTTTTCTGCTAAGGAAAACAAATATTTTTAACTTTATTAAATTTAAACAAAGTTTGCTTAAGAATTGAAGCTGCAACTACAAATAAAAATCAGCGTATTCTAGGTGAATATACAAGTTTCGGCTAAAATGCACTTTACCGATACGTATATCCTGTTTCAATAAAAAGGACTCTTTGTGTTTCTGTCATGTATAGGAGAGCAATTTCCTGAAATCATTCATTTATTTCAATAATTTCATTTAATCATATCTTCTTTTTATCATTACTGGAATTTAATAGCATTATATCCACCAACAGAAACAGAAATGAAATTAAAATTTATGAAAATTTAAGAATAAGTATAAAAACGTTGTTATTTTTTACTGGGGGTAGGGGTAGCGCCACGGTAAATAGAGCGAAATCTAAAACGGTGACCCCCATTTTTCTTTTACGGAATCGATAGCGATTGAAATTTTGCACGCTTGCTCAAATTTATTCAAAAAACTATCTGGCAGTTTCTGAAATTAGGCGTCTTCACGCAAAATTTTGGGTGAAGCTCGACGTCAGTTTTGCGTGTTTTGCGTTCATAAATCGTTTGCCTCTGATGTGACGTCGAAATAAACATGACTTATTATATATCAATGGAGAGATAATTTTAATATAAACTTGAAAATAAAGAATTTTAGCCGTATTTTAGTTGTATATAAAAACGATAATCGAAAAACTAGTCAAGTACGTCATTTTGTGCTCTGCTGAAAAAATGACGTTAGTGGTCATGTTTGAAGATTTACAGCAGCAAAATGGAGAATAACAGAAAAATGAAAAAAATACCAGTCAATCGGAAATATCGTCAATTTTGATTCGGCAAAACTTCATAACGGTCCGTTGACTTTCGTTAGGTGGCGCATATTACCTTAAATTTCATTTAAGAAAGGACATAACACACCTACAATTATAAAATCAATATAGTTTCGGAAAGTTATAAATTAAAGTGATGCCGCGGTTAAATAACGCAGATCGAAATCGGATATTAGGACTGTTAGAAACAGGTACTACGCAAACAGCGGTCGCTAGACGTTTTAACGTCAACAAATAGACAATTTCACGGTTGATTCAGCGATACAATCGTACTGGCTCCATGTTGGACAGTCCACGACCAGGGGCAACGACAAACATAGCAATCATACTCGTTGGGACAAGAGAGCGACCAATCAATCGAACCACAGTGACTAAACGATTACGTAATTACGGGATACGGCGCCGACAGCCAGCGAAAGTTCCCGTGCTCACTGTACTTCATCGACGTCAACGACTCCAATGGGCACTTGCCAACATCAACAACGTGAATTGGAATAGAGTTTTGTTTTCGGATGAGTGTAGATTCAATTTGTTCAACGCAGACGGAAGGATACGTGTGTACCGTCGTCTTATTAAACATTTTGCAGATAATTGTGTTGTGGAGTATAAGCGTTCGGCGGCGGCAGCGTTATGATTTGGGGCGCTATCAACAGTAACTTTAAGTCAGAGCTAGTGATATGCAATGGTAATTTGAACGCGCAAAGCTATATAAATCAGATTATTACGCCCGTTGTCCTGTCGATATTCCAGCAACGTACCCAACTTACGTTCATGCAAGATAACGCTCCTCCTCACAGAGCCAGAGTGACAATGAACTTGCTAAACAATAACAACATTCCTGTGTTGCCGTGGCCGTCTCTATCACCTGACTGTAACCCTATAGAGCAACTGTGGGATGAGTCAAAACGTCGAATTCGTCAACGTCCTAACCCTCCAACAAACATACGGGAGTTAACGAATGTGCTGATTTATGAGTGGGGGCGCATTCCTCGTCGAGTCTACAGGAATATGTGTAGCTCAATGCATTCTCGACTTCAGGAAGTGATCAGGAGGAATGGGGGACATACCCGGTATTAACGTTTCAGCTTAGTGACGTGGAATATAGCGTGATTACGTAATAATGGAGAATGTCATCATCGTTATTTTTTTTCAAATGCATTGTTGATAAGTTGCTAATTAAATAAATTCCCAGTTTATTAGTGTTGTTTAACTAGTTTTTTTTTTTTTTTTTTTTTTTTTTTTTAAATCTCCCAACGCCCATGCTGTTGCGTTTTCATATCTCGTACGTTTCGAACTGTTATGGAGTTCTCTCCATATACTTTCAGACAAACTCTGAGAGGTCACTGCAGAGTTAAAATATATAAATGTTGAAAACCACATATGTGATGTCTTCCACAACAACAAGTTTTATTTAAGACATGTGTCAAAATCCTTTGTTTGTAAAGAACTGAAAAACCCTCCAAACGAACAGGATTAAAAGAGGTTCCAGCAAGGTTTTCTTAAAAGATGCATCTTCCTTCTAAAAGCTACTTATTATCAATATTATCAGATTTCAGAGAGTGCTGACCAGACGATATGAAAGTTGCCAGAGGTAAGCCATTGTATAACACTGCATGAAAAGTGGAATTTACTTCTAAGTTATTTTTTCTTAGATTTCATAGATAAAATATATGCTAGACGGAAGATTTATGGATATATGTCAACTTTTAAACCATGTTAAAAGTTACATTAAGATTTTTTAGCTTCGTACCACAATTTATAATCAGACTGAAACTGTCTTGCTTTGACTCGAAGTAAACTGTATATTATTTTAAACAGCAGACACAATGTTTACACTTGTGGGTATTTACTTGTGAGGATTATAATGCAAGCAAAAACATACAGGCCATTTCCATAATAGCTCGAGAATACATGTATGACGAGAACACATGACGTCGAGATAATAAAGCTTTGACGTTGACGTCGTTTGTTTATAGGAGACTTTGGTCGAATTAACTTGTTCAGAAGTAAATTGATATTTCAACAGGACAAGCTTACATAGGATAAAAAGAAGATAACATTTATGTCTTTTCACATTTAACTCGTTCAACTCGTTGAATAATATTGATAAAATGTTCGGCAGAGCCCCACATTTTATTATTTTATTCAACTCGTTTAATAAAAGCAATATAAAAAGACACTAATGTTATGTCCTCTATGTCAGAATTAGGTTTAACATTTAAACCCCTATATTAATACTTAGTAGCTGTGGACTTGTGTGATAAATAGTTACATTAACCCACCCCTCTTAGTATTAAATTTTTTAATGAAGTGGTATACTTTACGTCTTTGCAAAAACTATCTCTTTTTTTCGTCTTAAATTTCTTTTACGATTGTAGAACATACACATACTGACATAAGGACTGACATTTTTTACAACCTTTTATAGTTAATGCATTTTTTATCAAAAAATAACATATAATGTGCAAATAACTTAAATGGACATAGTCAAACAGCTAAAATGCTATATTTTTATGCGTTATGGTACATCATATACCACTCAATGTAATTCAAGTTTGCTTGAACGGGCAGATGGCCGAGTCATAATCAAAATCCTAAACATTAAGGGGGAATATACAGTAAAATTCCATTAAGATATAGACTATCTCGATCTAACGACATCTAGTTGTTAATTATTTTGATTTAAATGATACAGTAAAATTTAAAAATCTACCATCGACTTTTTCTGGCCCGAAAAATAATTGCTAATTTCAGAAAAAAGTAAATGCTGGTTTCACCATAATTTATATTTATCAATAAATATCATATCGCCGACTATTCGACACGATTCTACCAGTATCGACACGACAAAGTATACATTTCACGGTCCTACGTATAAAATTAACAAATATATTACGGAATATATATGTATTTGATATATGTATATTTAAAATAAGTTATCATTGGTTAAATTTGAAGTGAAACGTTGGTATCAACATTGCTAGGAAAATACAAACTTTACGGTATGCAAAAGGTTAAGAAACGAAGCTGACAAATTGTTTGGAATGGCCTGAAGCTATAAAATCAACAGTTTTTATAAGCACAGATGAATTATCCCAAGCCCGTAACACCTATCGGTCAGATCGGTTGTAACTGGTATTCTCCCTGTCACCAAATATCTTTTGAACTATTGTGATAACAGATAATACTTTACAACATATTTTGCTATAAGCCTGTATGAAGTACCGACTGTATAAGATAAGAAAGATGACAACACAGTGCATAAGTCCCCAGCGTTTTATTATATGGGTATCCAAACTGCTTAACATTTTTGTACTTTAATGCCATAATTATTTCTCTGGCTGTTATATTGTCCAGGTTTCAGTAAAAAAATCATCTTCTACATAGCTTGTAGTTACATTTGTCTTTTCTCAGTATACTTTGATTCTTTTACTGTGATACTTTTTTAAACTGCTGAAAACTTGCTCAAGTTACCACCATTTATTACAAAGTTGCTGTGCCTTTCTAGGACATGTCATCGTGCATCCTGGACCACAAAGGAAATAAGGGGTTTCACATTCCCCATTTTTGTGTCATCCTGAGTGACGTATCTCCAAATTTCGAGTTACAAAGTCGAAAATTTGAGTTACGTATCTCGAAATTGCGAGTTACTAAGTCGAAATTTCCCGTTATTAAGTCGAAATTTCGAGTTATATATTTTGCCCTTTTATCCGTAAAGTTTGAATGTCTGTCCGTCTCTCAAAAGCCAAAAAACTAATGGACGGCTTTAAACTCTTAGAAGTGGAATCATCTATCAGTACACATCCATATATTGTACCTAGCATGTAGGGACTTGAACATATACTACCATACATCAATGTATGACCTAATATAGCCTCTAGAGCTACTACAGATTTCAAACTGTATAGTATATAATTCAGTTCCATGTATAGTTTGTTCAGGTGGGCGGGCCTCGAACTAGGTCGAAAACCTTCCAGTTATGGTCAAAACAGTGAAATACTCTAAATTTGAATAGTTCCCGGTCACCTTCTATGACCCCTCCTCAAAATCTAGAACTGTTCAGGTACCCTATCTTGTTCAGACTACACGTTCATGTAGGGTATCTCTATATTTCATTGCCATATGGATTCATAAGAGGAGGAAACCCTAGTGATATTGTTTATGAGCAAACGCTGCCATGTTATCTTAATTATATGACCCTATAGGGCTACCCGAAGGATATACCAGGTACTTAATCTTCCTCAGTACCTATACATCAACGCAGACTATTGTAGGTAGTTACCCAAACTTTCGAGATACGTAACTCGAAATTTCGACTTACTTTCTCGAAAGATCGACTTATTACTTAGAAATTTCTAGTTATAACTAGAGATATTAACTCGAAATTTCGACTAAATAACTCGATTTAAACTCAAAATTTTGACTTAGTAACTCAAAATTTCGAGTTAATAAATAATATATACCTGGCACTAATGCTCCTCCGTACTACACTGGATCATTGAAACTGGATAAAAATTAAATAATATTCTCACTCAAATGGTAGTGAACGCTTACCCACAGCTTGAATCATCCACTCAGTAATCGAGTCCGGAAAAATGAGTATTTCCAGCCTCTGTCCATTTCTGAAACATAAATGGGTCACGTATGCTGTTATGTAAAAGGATCAGTTAGGACTACACTTACAACACATGCATCGAAAGTACAATAACAATACATGCAAAAAACAACACTAACTATACACTCAACAAGAGCTCGTTGAACACGAAACGACCTCTTTGATGCATTTAGTAATTGCACAAGGAACAGAAATTATGTCGTCACTGTGTACTAGACGTTTGAAGTACTCACTTCCAATCAAGAATCACGGGTCATTTACCAGTCATAACTGATCTCCGTATCAAATATGATCTTAGGCCAAAGCAATTTAGCAAAAGGTTCTACTGATCTGGGTCAATGTGTCCTTGACCTTTGACCTATTGACTTCAAAATCAATAGGGTCCATCTGCTTGTCACGATCAACCTCCGTATCGAGTTTCGTGATCCCAGGCAAAGTGTTCTTAAGTTATTGTCGGGAAACGGTCAAATTGTGCCGGGTCACTGTGACCTTGAACTTTGACCTACTGACCTAAAACTTGATATAGGTCTTCTCTTTAACTTTCATGATCCTAGGCTCAAGCATTCTTGACTTATTCCCCGGAAACCGGTAAACTGTTCCAGGTCAGTGTGACTTTTTGACCTTTGGCCTACTGACTTCAAAATCTGCTGGTCATGACCAATCTCCTCGTCAACTTTAATGATCCTAGGCCTAAGCGCTCTTGACATATCATCCGGAAACCGATTGCTCTGCGAACCGACATGCCCACAGACAAACCGACATCTGCTGAATAATGTACCCCTCCATCTTCGAAGGGGGCACAATAAAACCACAGTAAATGTAAATGTAATAAAACAACGCTACCTATACATGCAATAAAAATACATCTTGCAATAGGACTATACTAATAATACATGTAAATAATACAGTAACAATTAATCCAATAGAACTTCACTAATGATACATGCAATAAGTACACTCACTATGCAAACGAGCAATAATGATAAATTAATTATTTAAAAATCTAACAAAACTCTCAAGTTAAAAATCAACACACAAACTATATACTAAATATTTTGCTAAGTACCAAACCCTGAAATGAGTATGATCTTACATATCAAGCTGAGTAGTTTCAAAAAACCACGATTCCCGAACATCTGATCTAATTCGTGGTCTGACTACATTTTCTGCCAGCAATTTAAGGTCTGATATATATTCACTTTCTTCGTACAATGACCTTTTTACAACATGAGATGTCTCTAGAAAGGTAAAATTAAACAAGTATTCGTTGAGAAGCTTTATAAATTTAAATCTTGATATGTTTGTCTCAATTTAAAAGCGCTATTTTCACAGAAAAGGGGTAAGAAGGATGAAAGTTAAAGAAAACAAGTAATATAGAACATTATTTGATAATGTTATATTTTCTGGTTATAAATTCGCTTGGCGTCACTGACGGAGCTTTTTCTTTGAGTTTATTTATAGACAAACACAACTTTAAAAAATCTTTGATAATAAAGTTACACACAATTTGGTTAAAATCATGCAGGGTTTTTGATTTTCTGGTACTAATATTCTAAAAGGCTAAACAGCCTATGAGGTTAATATTTTAATATAATGTGACGAATAATGAAATATGAGCTTGTTATCAGAGAGGGTTACAGATGTTGGTTTCATTGTATTTACAAAGGAATGTTACTGTACGTCTCATAATTGATTTGTAAAGGTGTAACTATAAAGATCTCTAGAACTATAGCTATGTTATGTAACAACGACCGAGGTACTTCAGAAATTTACGAGGCGTAGCAGGAAAACTTCAGGAATTATTTCAATTACCTCCGTTGTCACGCTTCTTTCTCTTCTTTCCCTCACACCTATCCGAGTACCGAACAAGATCACTGTCGTCTACAGCTGCATTTGTTAAAATTGTCAACCCAGACTTCTGAAATGATAAAATAGTTTAGATGTTAATTACATTTTAAGAATTGGGTAGATACAGGATTTTACTCCTCCATTTTCCCATCTTACAGTCTAATAATGCACATGCCTTTCTATAACAATCGCTAAAGGGATCGGCTGGACAGACAGGCATACAGACAGACAGACAGATAGATAGCACAATGCTTTAATTTTATGTATACTTGGAATCGCTTTAATGCAAAGGTGTATTGTTGGAGTGTTAACTTTCTTATCGAGTCGTGTCTGATTTGTATTGTTCATATCCTGCAATTCAGAGAGACTCCTGGAATAGCTCAACAGGTTTTCATGGTGTCAAGAGTTCTCTTACATAATGTCTAACTCGTATTGATGCTGGGGAAAATTTAAACACTGACCTTGAAAACATCAGCACTAGTCCTTCCACCACCCTCTCCACATCCCAGGTCATGGGCTTCGAGAAAATCGAACATCTGCAGATATGCATAGAAAATATCAAATATCACTACATGCTTTATCATTTGACATAGCAGCATTATGTGTGTTTCTTAGTGTTGTTATATTTTCTGGTCCTTTTGGAAATATAGAGACTATTTAATGTATGTGTAAAAATGAACTTCTACGAAGGCGGTGCTAGAGTGTGAAGAGTGTTGCCTATTTCAAAATACATCAATCTAAATAGACGTTTCCTTTATTATTTGAATATTTTGACTAAACTTGAATACTTGATCGGCTAGATGTTCCGGTGTTTTATCTTTTCGTGTATTGCATTGCGAATATGATGCCTTCGGGACACTTTTTTTAAGTAACATAAATAAAGTTCCCATCAATGCTGCAACCTTCTATTACCATCTAGTATTATATGCTGAATGTTTGGTACACGAAAAACAATCTGACTAAAGTACATCTCCTATTACGCTACGCTTAGGATCTGAGAACGAGCTATTGATGGCCTCGTTCTGACGACCCTTTCGCTAGCCAATCAGAGATTAACTTACAGCATTTTGCAAATCTAAGTTATCCTTGACTTTTTATGTTTACAAATCTTATATCGTTATGTGTCAAACAACCGGTTATCTCAGTCGGTACGCCACTTGCTCTGTAAGCGAGGGGTCCTGGGTTCGAGCCCTAGATTGACTGCACATTTTTCTTACTCTTCCACATTCGAACAAGTCGTCTGATTGGTTTAATTCAAAAAGATTTGCGAAAATAAAAATAGCAATATTGGAAATCCAAAATATACAGAAGACGAATGTGAATGGGTCGTTCTCAGATTTTCGTTTAGAAGATCAAGTACTTTAGTCAGATTGCACGAAAAAGAGATTCATGTCATTACTTTAACTATCCTTTTCTATTTTATTACTATACTTTTACTGGCTATTGATAATAGGTATATGATTAATGGATGGAATTTTGAAACTTCCATGTAAATATAACGAACAAAATGTTCTTATTATAAAGTTGATAGCCAAAATAACCATAAAATATAAATTGCACGAAAGGCGTAACAGTTCTACAACAAACCCACCTTGTCTTTCTTTAAAACATTGTTGTCGTTGAGTAAGAAGAGGGCTTTGTCTATGACACTGAATCCGACCCACATAAATGGAGATCCTGTCACGGTAATCCTTTCAGAACTATCAGGTCTCACTTCTACTTGCGTCTTAAGCTTCAACTATATAAAACAATTTATACAAAATATGAAGCACTAGTACCAGGTGTCTCTTGTTGTCGAAAAGACACATTTAATACTCACCTTGCCTCAAAAGCTTCAAGCTTTAAAATCCTTTTCGATTTAATCTATACTACATAATGGTGAAAATATATGACAAAAATTCTGTAATGTTTACCAAGATATGAACTGATATAATGTATGTGATATAATTATCTTAAGTTTCATCTATATAAGAATAAAAATGCTTATAAAATGAATTATAAAAGCGTTATTGGAAAATACATAAACATTTTTTTCACCAGCGGAATCAAACATTTTTGAAAAGTTTGGAGCATAACCCTTGCGATTATGGTTGAATATATTGTTAGCTAATGTTTTATTTGGTTAGGAAAATCTAAATAAAAGTATGATTTTAGTATGAGCATTAATACCAAGTCATGAGAGTGTAATTTATTATATGATTTTGCAGTAATTATGCAAAATTAGTGTTTCTCGGAAAATTGGTCCGGGGGCTCACGGACTTTTATTGCAACAATTGAGGCCAAAAGAAGTTTATACTTTTTTGGCAACAATATTTCATATCCTCTATGAAAACCTTTTTCTTAATTGTCAAAGCCGTGCCTATCTATATTTTTGTTCATTTATGTTTGTAATAGGAAAGGTAAAACTCACTTGTAAAAGTATTAGGGGGAGGGTAAAATTTACATCTGCCAGTTTTTTTTCACTGTTTAATTACAGTAACTATTTGATTGTCAGTAAATGTATATATGTCAAACAATGACAGCAATAAGAAATTCATCAAAATGGAATGAAGGGCAAACTTGATATTCAAGGTCAAAGGTCAAAGTTATGCAAAACTCAAATGAAATACAAATAGTTTTGCAAAATGTCAAGGTCAGCCCTGATAACTGAAGGTCAAAGTTGATTTTCATGCAAAAATGTGAAAAATGTAACCTTTACTTCTTCCAATCGGTTAAATATTAATCGCTGAAGTTAACATTATTAATCGCTGAAATTAATTCGTTTTATTATTTGTATGTCAGGCAAAGTCAGCAGTGCAGATGTAACCACAAAACCGCCAATGGTAAAGCTAATACCAAAGGTCAAAGATCAAATTTGCATGAATAGCTTCCTGTTTGAAAAATAACATCTTACATTAATTTCAGGCAAATGCCAGAGCCAACAACAAGGGTGAAAAAAAAACGACAAAAAACAAGTAGAATCTGTTTGGTTTGATGTTACATTTTTAGCTATATTTTAATAATTTAGCATTTATTTTTGGCAAAAATGTTGTTGGTAAGATTATTTTGAAGAAATATTTTACAAAATGGTGAAATCCTGAGAGAAAAAAAACACGCTCGTATATCCTTAATTTAATCGGCGTCAGCCTCAATACAGCTTCTGAGGCGACGTCATTGTCATTATATGTAACGTAACGGTAAATAGTTTTAGATCAAGAAATATATTATAAGGAAGAAAGCGCAACTACGAACAAATGTGTTTTTCACTTATATATCGGCTGACAGTTTACCTAACCAGTGCTCATGGATGCAGTATCTATACTGACTTGTTCTCCACAATAAAATGCCAACTGCTCCACAAAAATCAGAGAATGAGAAAAGACAAAATTACATTAAGCACAATGTGTTTATCAAGTCGTGGCCTCGTCTGGAGGTGGAACTCACGACCTCCTGATCTGTAAACGGCGGGAATAGCGTTTAACATAAAAACAAAACAAAAACTGAGGCATTCATACGTAATTCTACTAGCATAATACAACTTGCAATTTATTATGCTAGTATATTAATACTGTTTTAGGCCAGTTGCCATATAAAATGCATAAAAGAGGTTAATAAGGATCATGGCTGCCTTGCAAGCCTACAAGTATCATAATATTACTGCCCGTGTAAGCCTATAGGATCATATAATGACTGCTTGTGTCAGACTGAGTTTTTCCAAACCCGAGGGCAGCGCTGAATGGAAAAACAAGTGCTCGCAACGTTTTTACAGTCCACAGGGTTTGGGAAAAATATGCCTTCCTCAGGCAGTCATCTTAAATTTGTTTTCCTGCCTATCATTAATATTTTTGAGTATTTTAAAAAAATATTGTAACTTAAAAATTGCTCACACACTATGATGTTATAATATGATAACCATGTTTCCCCGCTAGGTAGGCAAGAAATGATTTTCCAACAAAACCCAAGGGACAGCGTTGGGTGAAAAACCGAGTGCTAGTGATATTTTATATAAACCCTATTCCGAGAGTTTGGAAAATACTAGTCCAAATCCGTAACTCTAGTTACCTCCCCTTACGGTGCGTCCATAGACTGAAATGAAAATGATAATTACGAGTCACGAGTTGGACTATTCAAACCTCAGTTTATAGATGATATTGATTCCATCTAAATACAAAATAAAAGTAAACTACGTCTATGAGAAAGAAAGTTTTCTTCCACTGTTAGAAAAAAAGTTAATAACTTTCTACTTAAAACTTTACCCCTTCACCACGGCATTTCTTGTTTACGTCAAATTTGACGGAGTCTGCGACCAGCTCGTGAGTCGATTTGTCTATATAGAAGACAAGAACGCGTGCGTTGGGAGAGACTTTCTCTTGTAGCTCTTCTACTATCCTTTCACTAAACTGATTTGCCGCCCATTTGAACTTTGTGTATACAATCTTCCCTCTTACAACAACCTGTTAATATAAATGTCGGTAATAGTCAAGCTAGTATGTAATTAATGTAATTACCATTTAATATTGCAATAATTTCATCATCATCATCATCATCATCATCATTTGTCTACATAGAAGACAAGAAGGCGTGCGTTGGGAGATACTTCCTCTTGTAGCTCTTCTACTATTCTTTCACTAAATTGATTTGCCGCCCATTTGAACTGTGTGTATACAATATTCCCTCTTGCCACAACCTGTTATTATCAATGTCGATAATAGTCAAGCTAGAATGTAATTAGTGTAATAACCATTTTAATATTGCAATAATTTCATCATCATTATCATCGGATCAGACACCACCAATTCAAAAACAATACAGGGAACTTACTTAGAATAATGTAACCGTTTACCTGGGAATAAGGTTAAGTTTAGTCCGTTCTGATTTGATTGGTCAATAATATAAACAGTCATAAGAAGTGTATTTTATCATACATTTTGACAATATTTGCTTCGTCTGATGTTTATTGAAAATGGTTTCACGAAACGTTTTTCTGCCTTTTAGGGGTCCTATCCTTCACACAAAACTCAAACTTCTCAAATCAAGTATTACTAGTATTACTATCAATATGTTTTTCGTTCGTGATTTTGATGGTTTTAAGATTATTCTTGAATGAAATGAGACTAAATCGAGGGTAAATGCTAGAAAGTGTCTTCTTTGATTAATTAAGAACTAACTGATAGCAAATCCAACACGATAGACGGTTGTACGTCGGGCGTAATAATTTCAAGAGGGCACATGTTGTTTAATAAGATATTTGATCAAATTTGAAGGAGCTATTTTTTCTCGATGCATACATGACGGTAAATATCATGTCGGCTTGACGTCAACATAATATCGTTGTGGTGATTAAAGGAACATGTAAAGCTTTTCAGACCATCCCTCGTGTCGGTTTTCATTTTGGAATACCCGACAGATCCATAATGTTCATTTTAAATACATGTATACGGAATTGTTCGGGGGAAGTACAAAATACTTTCTATATAAGCCATCTTGTTTGGTATTGTACATTTAAGAAATAATTTATCGCAAAAGTCTGTTTTAACACTATTTATGCACGATTGGTGGTTATACGTCGGGCGTAATAATTTCATGAGGGTGCAGCCCTCGTGAAATTATATGTACTACGTATTACCGCCCGAGTGTATAAATAGTGTTAAAACACACTTTTGCTATGAATTATTTCGATTCTGAATCTAAACCAGTACATAAAATATAGCTGCGCTCTTTCTTGGTCGCAACAAAATCACTGACGTCATCGCACGTTAACGTGACGTCATTCTAATGTTTAGTTTAGTTTATTGAATAAATCAAGGCCCAACTGGGCATGTGATATGACAATAAACAACAAACAGAATAGCACATACAAATGGCAAGAAAACAAAACAATAATGATCAATATAAAAAAGAAGAAACAACTTATTTGCATGATATAATATGACAAAATACACAAAGTTGAATGGATGACAGTAAAACAAATGATGAATATTTGAGAATGAGAGTCTGTATTACTGGTTAAAAAAAGAAATAATTTTCTTACAAAATATTGACAGATTTAACAATTTTGCCTTATCATCTATGTTCATTAACTGAGAGAACTTATAAGTATTAGGATATGAAAAATATTCACTATCAATATATTTATTTCTAAAATTATTAAAAAAGGGACAACATAATAGATAATGATACCCATCGCCTAATTGCTCAAGATCGCATAATTCACAGATTCTATTATTCCGATGCAAGTTATAAAAACGACCAGATTCAATAGGCATCATATGATTGTTACAACGAAATTTTAGAAAGGAAATAGCTAAATCCTGAGGCAAAATATTAAAATAACTTTCAAATCCAAACTGATTCTTATACAGCCGATAATTTAAACATTTACTAGATTCATGTACAAAAGAGCTCCAGTTTTGCATAAACTGGTCTTTAATTCTTGTTTTACATATATTTCTGAACTGATTAACAGAAACAGTATCTAATGGAAAATTATTCCAAAAGTGTGTAAGACCCAAACTATCTAAAGTAGTATGAATATATTTTAGCCATGGAAATTTCAAGTTATGGACATCATATAATTTTCTAGTTGTGGAATACAATACATGACAAATTTTATCAGATTTAGAATGCAACAGTTTACACCAAAAATTTAATGCACGACTTTTTATTTGTAGAGATATAGGTAAAATACCCAGCTCCCCAAAAATCATAAAAGTAGGAGTAGATGGTTTAAGATTGAGGATTAATTTTATATACTTTAATTGAAAACGGTCAATTATATCAATATTTTAACAGCCCCAAACTTCAGACCCATACATGAGAATAGGGGCAACCATCGTATCAAATAAACTTAGCTGCATGTCAACTGGTAAGTTGAGCTTGCGACTTTTTGAAATCACAGCAAACATTGCTTTACGATCTTGATCAACAATATCTTTTTTATTTACATCAAACCTACCATTATAAGAAAATTTAGTACCAAGATAGGAAAAATAATCTACAAATTCAAGTTCGTTACTTTCAAAAACAAAAGAAGGTAGATTATTGAAACCTCTTTTGGATTTTGCAAAAGCAACAACTTTAGTCTTGTTCGTATTAACTTTTAAACACCAGGTTTCACAATAATGAGACATCGCATCTAAAGCTAATTGTAAATCAGAGGTACTTTCCGCCAAGATTACTGTGTCATCAGCATACAAGAGCATGAACAACTTTAAATACACATCAACAACATCATCACTTAACATTTCTCTAACATTATCACATAAATATTGAAGACCATTGAATTTTCTGACAAGAAATTGTTAAGGTCATTTAAAAACATAGAAAAAAGAATCAGTGATAAGTTTTCGCCTTGTCTTACTCCGGTAGAGCTTGAAAAAAGTCTGACAAATTATTATTCACTCTTACACATGACTTGATATTGGAATACATACTGTGTATTATTTTAAAACATTTACCATCAATATTTGAATTAAGAAGTTTATGCCAAAGGGCTAATCTATTACAGAGTCGAAAGCTTTTCGATAGTCCACAAAAGCACAGAATAGTTTCTTGTTTTACTCAAATACAAATCTATTATACATTTTAAAGAAAATATATGATCAACTGTACTATAGCCTTTTCTAAATCCAGCTTGTTCTTCGCATAAAATATTTGAAGATTCGAAGAAAGTATTAATTCTAGCATTGAGTAAGGCAGTAAACAATTTACCAAAACAACTAAGTATTGTAATACCTCTGTAATTATCAGGATCGTTTACATCACCCTTATTTTTATATAATGGTAATATGACACCTTTGCTCCATTGTTCTGGAAAATTACCAGAGTCAAGAATGATATTAAATAATTTACAAACAAAAGGTAACATAGAATCAGGCATGAACTTGAGATATTCATTCAAAATGTTATCAAAAGGAGATTAGGATTTATTATTCTTCAATGACTTAATAATTTTACATAACTCTGGCTCGGAAACAGGAACATTAATAATATTATTATCATCTTTAACATTTTGCAGTACCGTAGGCAAAAACTGTGCATCATCCTGATCAGACACTACATTGAGTTTACTAAAGTGTTCCAAAAAGGTTTCTCTAGTAATATTATTAACAACAGTCTTCTTCTCATCTGTATATTTATTAAGCATCTTCCAATAGGACTTTGGATCATTACTCTTAAACTTTTTTAATTTCAAAACAATGATTCTTTGAAATTCATTCATCTTCTTATTTATGTCTTTTTTATATGCTAGCGTAAGAGTGTTTTAACAGAGAAAAGCATAATAGAATTTGTCTTTACAGAACATGTACTTTGACTGTCCACATTCTGTTTTGTAGAAAATACTGAACTTCTTTTTCAAACAAATTTTTTCTCTATTTATTTTTCTTGTTTTCTAGCATACGTATCTGCATAATCCGGGAAATGAATAATAGTTGACTTTTATATCTTGTGTCATTTGACAACTCAACTTTCACTTTCATTTATCACTCTTTTGCATTTTTTATATGAACGTGGTTTGTTACACTTTCAACTCCCGGAGTGCCTGGAGAAATATGTTAGACACATAATAATAGTAAAAGTAATGACAAAATAGCTTGATAGTGTTTACAAAACAGAACGTCGAAGGTGTTTTTTTCTACTTATTATGAACAGTTTGGTATATTCTTTATGATAAAACAATATCAAATATTCAACCGAGGGTAGGTTTCAAAAGACTTTTCCAGAACCTTAAGGTTTATTCTATCTGCCAAAAGGTGGATCTAAATACTTTTGATTTGCGGGTTTGTTACAGAATAAAAAGTATAAAAGTATATACAAATAATTAACCTTGAAACAACGTATACGACCAGATAGTCAAATTTATGACTGCGACTCTAATATATGTCGTACGATGACGAATTCGAGAACAAAATTTGTCATGTTTATTTTTTTTAATCAAGGGCTGCTTCAAAATACAAACAGAGTCCACTTAAACTGTACTTTTAAATGTAGCAGTATATAAATGAAAATCGAAGGCATTCTCATTTGAAACAAGATATATTCGTAGTCAAATCATTAGCCGGCTTGTTGGCGCAGGGGATGTGTGGATGAAAATGTGATCATTTTATAGTGGTACTTTTCTCGTTCGAATCGTCTTGTCAGTTCATTTTTTTGTATATTTTACATTACATTCTTCTTGTAAGCTTAATTATTCATTGTTTTGTCCTCCTTTTCGTATGGAAACCAACAGTTTCTTAAAATTACATATGATAATGTTCAATTCTGAAATAATAATCGGGCTATCAGATTATCAGAAAAATTAGAAAACTAAGTCATTGTGCTTTAAATATCACAGGAGAGCTTCGTTCATTGAACGTTATTGAAACAAAAGTAAATAGATATACCTTTTAGCTACTAATATGAAATAAGGCACTGCCTCAATTGGGAATCGATCAGACTTCAACTCATCCCTTTAACATTTTAAAAAAAACTGTCTACTAGGGTGTTAACAGGCAAATTGTTGAGAAGCACAATGACAGACTTAGGTTGATCACATCAGCTAAAAATCATACAAACTGAAAAGTTACTAGATTGCAACTCACTGTTAACAAGACTGTAACAGACAGACACACATATAACAATATGTTTGCACTACGGCAGGTTAAGAGCTCAGACTACGGAGACATATTAGCGTTCTTGTGCAGGCTTGATTTTTTTTCTATTTGTGTTCATTGTAATTCTGAAATTACTCGCTTATAGTACCATGCTTGATAAAACAAACCCTAATTTCACTTTTATATACACATTACAAAGACTTGCACCACACTTTATTTATTGAATGAACTGTCCACATGTTTACGTTTTATCTATATACACATTTATAATGACCACAGATCACATAATTTGTTTTATCCATTCATAAAATAAAGCTGAACTGTGAATAACAACTTTTAATAACAGTACTGGATGCTTTTGTCAGGCTTTGAAATAAGTATTGTCAAAATAAAGAAAACGTACGGTTCCCCTAAAGTGACATGTTACGCACTTTTTTTCCACTTAGGTAATGTGAGATTTTTTTTATTTCGTTTAAACGAAATCATTTCGTTTAAACGAAATAACTATTACGTTTAAACGAAATCATTTCGTTTTAACGAATGAGTTATTTCGTTAAAACTCGGGCGGTAATACGTCGTACACATAATTTCACGAGGGCTGCACCCTCATGAAATTATTACGCCCGACGTATAACACCCATCGTGCATAAATAGTGTTAAAAACGCACTTTTGCTATGAATTATTTCGATTCTGAATCTAAACCAGTACATAAAATATAGCTGCGCTCTTTCTTGGTCGCAACAAAATCACTGACGTCATCGCACGTTGACGTGACGTCATTCTAGCGTAAGAGTGTTTTAACAGAGAAAAGCATAATAGAATTTGTCTTTACAGAACATATACTTTGACTGTCCACATTCTGTTTTGTAGAAAATACTGAACTTCTTTTTCAAACAAATTTTTTCTCTATTTATTTTTCTTGTTTTCTAGCATACGTATCTGCATAGTCCGGGAAATGAATAATAGTTGACTTTTATATCTTGTGTCATTTGACAACTCAACTTTCACTTTCATTTTGCACTCTTTTGCATTTTTATATGAACGTGGTTTTGTAACACTTTCAACTCCCGGAGTACCTGGAGAAATATGTTAGACACATAATAATAGTAAAAGTAATGACAAAATAGCTTGATAATGTTTACAAAACAGAACGTCAAAGGTGTTTTTTCTACTTATTATGAACAGTTTGGTATATTCTTTATGATAAAACAATATCAAATATTCAACCGAGGGGAGGTTTCAAAAGACTTTTCCAGAACCTTAAGGTTTATTCTATCTGCCAAAAGGTGGATCTAAATACTTTTGATTTGCGGGTTTGTTACAGAATAAAAAGTATATACAAATAATTAACCTTGAAACAACGTATACGACCAGATAGTCAAATTTATGACTGCGACTCTAATATATGTCGTACGATGAAGAATTCGAGAACAAAATTTGTCATGTTTAATTTTTTTAATCAAAGGCTGCTTCAAAATACAAACAGAGTCCACTTAAACTGTACTTTAAATGTAGCAGTATATAAATGAAAATCGAAGGCATTCTCATTTAAAACAAGATATATTCGTAGTCAAATCATTAGCCGGCTTGTTGGCGCAGGGGATGTGTGGATGAAAATGTGTTACTTTTCTCGGTTCGAATCGTCTGTCAGTTCATTTTTTTGTATATTTTACATTACATTCTTCTTGTAAGCTTAATTATTCATTGTTTTGTCCTCATTTTTGTATGGAAACCAACAGTTTCTTAAAATTACATATGATAATGTTCAATTCTGAAATAATAATCGGGCTATCAGATTATCAGAAAAATTAGAAAACTAAGTCATTGTGCTTTAAATATCACAGGAGAGCTTCATTCATTGAACGTTATTGAAACAAAAGTAAATAGATATACCTTTTAGCTACTAATATGAAATAAGGCACTGCCTCAATTGGGAATCGATCAGACTTCAACTCATCCCTTTAACATTTAAAAAAAACTGTCTACTAGGATGTGAACAGGCAAATTGTTGAGAAGCACAATGACAGACTTAGGTTGATCACATCAGCTAAAATCATACAAACTGAAAAGTTACTAGATTGCAACTCACTGTTAACAAGACTGTAACAGACAGACACACATATAACAATATGTTTGCACTACGGCAGGTTAAGAGCTCAGACTAGGGAGACATATTAGCCTTCTTGTGCAGGCTTGTTTTTTTTTCTATTTGTGTTAATTGTAATTCTGAAATTACTCGCTCTTAGTACCATGCTTGATAAAACAAACCCTAATTTCACTTTTATATACACATTACAAAGACTTGCATCACACTTTATGACATGTTACTCACTTTTTTCCACTTAGGTAATGTGAGACTTTTTTTATTTCGTTTAAATAATATTCTGACCAAGTTTCATGAAGATATAGTTTTAAATGTGACCTCTACAGTGTTAACAAGCTTCTCCTTTGATTTGACCTGGTAACCTAGTTTTTAAACCCAGATGATCTAATATTCAATTCCCCCAAGATTTTATTGAGGGTAACATTCTAACTAAGTTTCATTAAGATTGGGCCAAAATTGGGACCTCCAGGGTGTTAACAAGCTTTTCCCTTGATTTAACCTGGTGACCTAGTTTTTGACACCTCCTGACCCAGATTTAAACTTGACATATGGATCATCAAGATTAACATTATGACAAAGTTTCATTAAGATATATCATAAATGTGGCCTCTAGAGTGTTAATTAGCTTTTCCCTTGATTTGACCAAGTGACCTAATTTTTGATCCTGCATAACCCAGATTCAAACTGAACCTTGAAATCATCAAGATTAACATTCTGACTAATTTTCATGAAGATATAGTCTTAAATGTGACCTCTACAGTGTTAATAAGCTTTCCCTTTGACTTGACATGGTGACCTAGTTTTTAAACCCAGATGACCCAATATTAAAGTCATCCATGATTTTATTGAGGGTAACATTCTGACTAAGTTTCATTAAGATTGGGCCAAACTTTTGACCTCCAGAGTGTTAACAAGCTTTTCCTTTGTCCTGACCTGGTGACCTAGTTTTTAATCCCAGATGACCTAATATCAAACTCGTCCAAGATTTTATTGAGGGTAACATTGTGACCAAGTTTCAATAAGATTGGGCCAAATTGTGACATCTAGAATGTTAACAAGCTTTTCCTTTGATTTGACCTGATGATCTAGTTTTTGACCCCAGATAACCCAATATTAAGCTCGTCCAAGATTTTTCAAGGGTAACAGTCTAACCAATATTTATTAAAATTGGGCCAAAACTGTGACGTCTAGCGTGTTAACAAGATTTTCTTTTAATTTGACCTGGTGACCTAGTTTTTGACTCCAGATGACCCAATATCAAACTTGTCCAAGATTTTATTGAGGGTAACATTCTGACCAAGTTTTCATTAAGATTGGGCCAAAATTGTGACGTTTACAGTGTTAACAAGCTTTTCCTTTTATTTGACCTGGTAACCTAGTTTTTGACCCTAGATGACTCAATATCGAACTCGTCCAAGATTTTATTGAGGGTAACATTCTGACAAAGTTCCATTAAGATTAGGTCAAAATTGTCACTCTAGAGTGTTAACAGTCAAAATGTTGGACGAACGGACGATGACAGACACAGGGCGATCAAAAAAGCTCATTTTGAGCACTTTGTGCTCAGGTGAGCTAAACACTAGAGTTGTCACAGGAGTGACGAATTATACCCCCACAATATGGCCTTATCACAGAACTAAGCCAATGTCAAAGCAGCACTTTCTTGAGTTTTGACCTAATGACCTCAAATTCAATACAGATCATCTGCTGGTCCAGATCAATCTCCATGTTAAGTTTCATGATCCTCTGCCCAAGTGTTCTCAAGTTGTTGCATGGAAAACGTTTAAATGTTCCAGGTCATCCTGTCCTTTGGAACTCAAAATCAGTACGAGTCATCTGCTGGTCAAGACCAACCTTGTACTAAATTTTGTGATCCTCAACCCAAGCATTCTGAAGTTATTGTCCAAAAACCGTTTTAAAGAACCGTTATTTATTTTGTTGGATTTAACGTGACACCGACACATGATAGGTCATATGGCGACTTTCCAGCTTTAATGGTGGAGGAAGACCCCAGGTGCCCCTCCCTGCATTATTTTAAAGAACCGGGCCAGTGTGACCTTGACCTACTAACCTCAACCTCATTAGGGGTCACCTGCTGGTCATAATCAACCTCCCTAACAATTTTCATGATCCTAGGCTCAAGCATTCTCAAGTTATAATCTGAAAAACATTTCACTGTTTTGCCTTATTGTGACCTTGACCTACTGACCTCAAAGTAAAACTTGACCTGTATTTCATGATGTGACACCTGTATACCAAACGTTATCATCCTAGGCTCAAGTCTCAAGTTATCATTCGGAAACGGTTCAACTGTTCAGGGTCACTGTGACCTTGACCTTTGATCTACAGACCTCAAATTCAAACAACTTGTATTTTATCATGTTACACCTGTGTTACAAAAGCTATGATCCTATGCCAAAGCGTTCGCAAGTTATCATCCAGAAACCATTTACCTGTTCAGGGTCACTGTGACCTTGACCTTTGACCTACTGACCCCAACGTCGAACTTGACCTGTATTTTCTGACGTTACACCTGTGTACCAAAAAAATATTTAAATCGGTCAAGATTTTCACGAGTTATTATCCCGAAACCATGAAAACCAACTGACTGAAAGACAGACAAGCTTACTACATGGGTGTATAACAAAACATTCTCTTTAAAATTTCATGGAAAATATTACTTAAAATATAACTATGTTAATTAGTAGACAACCTTTACCAAATAAACCAGAAAACAATTATCTAAAATAAGATCAATGAAACTTTAGTATGTTTTATGAGCATAACAAAACCAATGTGATAATAATACTTTATCTCTTAAAGTAACAGAGCTTAGTCAATCACTGCTGTTCTCAAAGTAAATTTAGTTTCCAAGTAAATCCTGAATTCCTATCTTTAAAAGTTTTTTTTTTATTCAAGTTCTCTTGTTCTCCTGTCTTTTCATATTTTCTGGTGTTTCTTTCTTGCTTTTCAAGTATACTGGTTTTGTTGACCTTCCATTTTGTAGCTGCCTGCTCTCAAGAAGTAAACCTGTAAAACACAAATCAAACATTGTAAGTTGATAAAAAGAGACCCCAACAAAAAAGACATGTTTTCATACTCAAAGCTTTCAGAAAGCAGGCAAACTAAAACAAATAAATATAACATTTCTATTACAAAATGGACATTATTCTGACAAATTTGAAATATTTTCATCTGTTTCAATACAGAGCTGGCCAAAGTTTTTCCTAAACAAGTCTATGTAAACCATATGACCAAATGGCAGGGCCATATTTGACCCAAGAGGGATAATCTGAACTAACTTGGTAGGCGAACTTGCTTTTAACCGAAACAGAATGGCTAAGGCAATTTTGGCAGAGGGTCACCTAGAGATCATTACCATAAAATATTTTTGAAATCCAGCCAGGGCTTTTCACCAGCAAATTGGCTAGGCCCAGGCCTTTAAAATTTGCAAATTTATGTGCGATAACTGTCCAGTTTGGGAAGAAATGCTATTCATGGAAAGATGGTGTTAGTGTATGAATTTGAACAGTAATAAATATTTTCAACTCAAATTTAATTTTTACTGAAATAGACTAGACTACAGCATTTTTCAGACTTCAAGTTTTACAAATCTAATCACAGGCCGTTTCTTCGGTGGTATTATCACCCGTACCCTCAAAGTTACGCCTTTTTATCCCACGGTCGAAAGATTACCTTCAATTTCTTTCGATACTGCCAAGTGTTTAACAGCGAGCTCGAAGAGCAGGCCCAAAGGGCCTGCTCGAGAATCGAGCTTTACGTTAACGCAAGTATACTTTCACACTGGGTGATGGATATGAAAAGTTTCGTCGGAAGTTCTTAAAAAGCGCACCCTAGCGGACAGGTGCTCACAGGAAATACTTCTCTCCGGAGTGAATACAGAACATCATTCAGTTGCTAAAAATTATTCATCACTCAACAATAATGCAAGAAAGATTTCCAGTTGTTTGAAAAAAAAATATTATTTCCATTTAAAAGATCAAGCATCGGCCAGAAAATGGAAAAAATGTCATTAATAAGCAGAAAGCAACGGGAACACGGTAATGACGTCACCGTGACACCGGCTTCACAAAAATTTTGCAACGTATGATATACAATGTTATAGGCATGGTGACACTAACTGTAGACTGTTTTTCAAGTGAATAGGTTCTCGCGAATTCTTTTGAGTAGTGAATAGTTTCTTTGTGACAAAAAAAATAATGCATTTTATTTTTAGCTAAATCTGATTTCTTTGAGCTCGCTTTGAGGCTTTGCCTTATTTCATATTAGATTTGCAGTAATATTTCCCATTATATGACATTTTCTCAGGAAAATAATCAACCGAAAGTAAACACCGAAAGACGAATTAAATTTATCTCGCCTGAACCACGGACTAACATATAAATTCCGGGACATGGAACATACATGTAACAGATTAGACTGGTATTTAAATGCAATGCATATCAACACGCAGTACTGTGCGCTATAGTAAGACAAAAATTGATACCCGAGAACCACTTCCTCCGGTAATACTAAAATGTAAACAAAATTATACCATTTGTTGGAGTGATTTTTGGGAAATGATACCTTGCATTTTGGGATGTTTCTTTGCCAAAGTTGGGAAAAAATGCAATATTTTTGGATTGGGAAGTGGCCGAGTACAGGCCTCTGTCATATAAGGATGAAAAGCCCTGCCGACTAACAATATCTGACAAGAAATCATTTTCAAAGTTTTTCTTTTCGGTTGCCATGGCAACTAGAGTTCTATATGGAATTAAATTCTTTGGGCAATTTTGAAAGAGGACAACCCAATGATCATTCCTGTGAAGTTTGGTGTAAATCTACCCAGTGGTTCTGAAGAAGATTTTTTACAAATTGTTGACACATGACAGACATCAACTCACCTTGTCACCCTGTGACAGGTGAGCTAATAATTGTTTAAATTTTCATACATGTATAAAATTTTATGGTTTTGTCCAGAAATGCTTTTTCATTCAGGTACCATATCATGGATTTTCACATCAAGAAAATGATATGGAGTCTTTACTAAGGCCTAATAAAATCTTTGTTTCCAGTAACATGCTAAAAAATTATGGTAGGTAGGTCGGAAAAACTTTTTTTTTATATTTTATTAAGGGGGACTTTTCGGAAATTATTTTTGTGTCAAACATGAATACAAATAAGGGGGTTATACCTCTAGAGCATCTGAAAGTTGATTTATAACATCACTGACCATGTTTAAAGCATAAAAAGTGCAGTTTTGCAACTTTTGTCAAAAAGTTGAAAAAAAATGTCCTCCAAGGCCAAAAAACATTTAGGGTCAGGTCAAAAGTTTAGGGTAGGTCGGGATACCGGAAACAAACATTTTTTATGCCTAACGTTCCTTGATATTTGATTTTGTGCACTGACTCAACCACAAAAAATCTATCCACACAAATACTAATGATTTTACAGTAAACCATGCTTTTTGAATGATTGAAACTGTTTCCCACAGCTGCAACTATAAAGAAATAGAAAGATAGAAACAAATACCTTATGAGCTGCTAGCAAGTGGTTTCAGTCTGTCAACAAGCACATTGGAGCAGTACAACAATACTTTGTATAATAGACCAAGATGCCTGAAAAAAGTGAAAAGTGAGCAAATTAAGAAAACGTGGACAACCAGCTCTTTTGAAATTTCTAAGGTTTAAGGGCTAACATCTTTATCGCAAAAGCTGTTGTTTTTTTTCTATTTTCATGCCAATAAAATGACCCCAATTATATCATTGGCATGGCGGGAGAAATACGTTATATAAAACTTTTTTCAATGAAAATAAAATAGTAGCAAATTTTGTCAAAGTGCATAACGAAACAATGTAAATGCGGTTAAAAATTTCAGTTTTAAAAAAAAAATCAATGTATGATTGGGTTTGTTTACACGACTGACCAGCCAGAATGGCTAAACATTACTTTAACCCAGTGAATGCCATGTACCTTTTTGACTTGGTGGTCTATGACCTTCACTTTGCTCGATATCATTAAAAGGCAAAAACAGACTGGTAAAGCAACTAGAAGAATTTGTTCAGCCTTCCTCAGTTTAGTATGAACATAGGAGCCGGCAAAATGCTACAATTGTTTATCGGGATCTAACGGCCATGATTCATAAACATATAACTTTAAACGTATTTGAGTATGCGTGCAGTGTACAAAATTCAGATTTCAACTAACTCATTCTGGCAACCAGATAGAACATTTTCCAAGCCTGACACCAATTTCACATGCCTAAACATAAAGCACCATAAAACAACTGGTCTTATACCCTCGAAATACTTCATCATATTGTTTAGGACATGCTCGATTGGGGATTCCTAGAAGAACAGGAATTGAATGCATCGGAACAACAAGTAATGTGAGCGGCTTCGGTTTGCATTTGCAGAGCTCAAATTTAACTGTTTTGACCAATTACAAATTTTAGCACGTAGCTTTTTTTCTTTTTGCTAAATCTGAAAATCTACTTGCAAATTTAGACTTTCAATTAAAAATGTTAGAATATCCTCCAAGCACTATTAGATAGGCCTCTTTTAACAACTTGTCTAGCCTGGAAGAGTAATTTTGATCTTTCCCTAGTAAGGTCTTCGTTAACAAAAATGCCTTTCATATCACTGGCTTTGCACTTAACACGCGATTTAAAGACATTTCTTCTGACGTGATAATTAGTAAACTTTACTAATATATCCCGTTTTTTCTTAAGATGCCTGGGTCCAACACGATGTGAACGATCGATTTCGTTGTAAGTCAGGTGAAGACCTAACTTGCTGGCAATATTAATGACTTTTAGATCAGTGTCTTCATCTTCACTTTCATCTACGCCTGATATTCGAAGGTTATTCCTTCTACTATACTGTTCAGCCTGATCCAATTTATTTTCCAGGTATTCAACTCTTTCACTCAACTTTTTATTTTTTATTTCAAGGCAATCTATTTGATCCTGAAACCCGGTTAAAACTCCGTCAATAACTCGTTTAGAGAATTCATCGAACTTTTTATCTAGAGTTTCATATGTGAAATCTCTCATTTCTTGTTTCAGAGAGGTTCTTATTGTTTTAGCTATATTAGAAAGGTCATCTTTGGACAAAACTGACTGTGATTTTTCTGATCTATTCGACATTTTTTTCTATGCTTAATATGGGTGGGGTATTTGTTTACATTGGAAAGTTAGTTACTCACGTTTCTAAAAATGTCAGCAGGTCCAACCATGCACATGCTGTACTGGAGTGCCATCCATATTCTATATAAAAGTAAAATAATTCCATTAATCAGTCATGCCTGCAAGTAAAATCACGGATTTCTTAATTTTAAAAATTCAATATAGGCTTAGTAACAGAGAAGTTCCAAGAAATTAATGTACCGGAAAGGAATTAAAATACGAAGTGAAAAGCGACACCAAGGTTAATCTATTCTCTCATTCTCCGAGCTGAAGACCTCGTTGGATAAGATAAAGTTTTTTGTTTTCTCAAATTTTCAAAATGTCGGCGCCAGTGTAACTGTATCTACTCTCACTGTAAATCAATGTAAAGCTAAAAATGTTCAAAATGTCGCCGTTTAAAAATGCTATTCAGTAATGAATAAAACATGTTTGTATCACAAATATATCAGTGTAGTCATGTTACCGGCTGATTAGCTTGTGACGCAACAAAATTAACAGCTTACTTTGAATATTCTTTCGTGTCGCAGACATCTTATTGTGCGGATATTGCGTTTGGCCTACTGATCTGACGGACGCTTATTAACATTAACGAAGACCGTGATATCCCGAATTTCTTCGGGGTCTTCGCACGCCCGTGGTCTAAACCGGAACTCCATATTTTTTATCGATGTAACTCAATGCAGACTTGGAGCGGTCTTCTGCGCATGCCCGAAAGTGATTATCAATTGTAGTGCACGGCAAAAATATGCATATTTTTGCATGTCCGCATGCATTTAGTGTACCATATGCATAAAATACTGACTAAAGCTTAGGGTTAGTATCATCATTGTTATAAAATATATACATTTAAGATATTTTCGTTCAAATTTAGTTAATCCGGTATGTACCAGAGTCTGTAATTTATACCGGCGCTCCAAGTCACAGTCTTTTTTTATTTGGATAGTATGTGTTGTTTGGATTACCTCGTATGTTACCGTAGTGGGATTCGATCCGCAAAGCGACGAAAATCGGTAGGATCGATTCCCTATAAAAATAAATATTGCACGGATAAATCGTGTCCAATTCCCGCCAAATATAATTATTATTATTATTATTATTATTATACCAGATGTATATAGCGCCCTTTTCATGATTAATTTCACGTTCAAAGGCGCTTTATATAATTCAAATGCAGCCACACAGGGCGCATAATTCATCCTCTACTAGCACAGACACAGAGCGATCTGACCAGAGGGACAGAGTGAGACAAAGCCCCCACGACAGAGAGATCAGATACAGGCTTGTCCGGCTAATTTAGCCTAGCTCGTTTCGAATAGACAGCCTGGTTCTTTTACGTGCCCAGTGTATACCACTGATGGGAAACACTAAAAAGCGTTTCTGAAAATTCCCGAGTAGCTGCCGGGGATCGAACCCCCGACCTCAGGATTGGAAGGCCGGTGTGCAAACCACTGAGCTATCCGTCTATATATAATAAAGAATAGTTCGTAATGCCGTTTACTTTATCTGAGTGTTCTTTATCACGATAACTGTTCTCGGTCGCCGTTATAGATCCAATTATAGCACTATTCAAATTATATAGTATAAAAGTATATGAAGAGTATTTAACAGCTCTTTTTGCAAAACAAATCTACAACACCGAATGAAATCTAGATGGTGTCATTCAAATTGATATATCTTACAATTTCCCGTGGCTCTAATTAACTTAATATACGCATTATCGTTCTCAAATTCGTAAACATTTCTTATCTCCAAGAGCATTACGTCTTTTGACTACCAAATCAATAACGGCCTTCATTGAGAGGTTAAAGCACACAACTTAAGCCTGACAACAGACCAACAGCAAAGGCACATGTTATGATGTCCGCTAAGTCGTTGACCGTTATATATTTAAAATTTGCAAAATTGTGATTGTAGTTTCATTTTAGACCCACCTTCCTAGTTTTATGATGGAGTGCCTCTTTAGAAGTTTTGCGCGAAGTTTGGTACAGCCAACGATTTTCTAAAATTTCTCTCACAGGACACATGTTCTGCATCCTATATGGAGGTGAAGTGAGTCGGAGACCCGATATAGATTTCTAAAGATTACTTAAGACAAGATATATGAGCCGCCCCATGAGAAAACCAACATAGTGTGATTGTGACCAGCATTGATCCAGATCAGCCTGCGCATCCGCGCAGTTCGGTCAGGATCCATGCTATTTGCTAACAGTTTCCCTATTTTCAATAGGCTTTGAAAGCGAACAACATGGATCCTGACCAGACTGGGCGGATGCGCAGGCTGGTCTGGATCCATGCTGGTCGCAAACGCACTATGTTGGTTTTCTCATGGCACGGCTCATATGTATTGAAACTATTTGATTCTCCACTATTTAAAGCTTTCAAGGCATTCATGTTAACTTCAGAAAATTTTGAAAACAATTCAAAATAAGTCAGTGGAACTGATATAATATTAAAATAGTTCGTGGTTTTCTGAAAAACTAACGCTTTTGTGAGTTCCTCTATATAGTTTGTACATATTCTACGAGTGCTTTTATACCGTCCAGAAGTCATGAAATCGAAATTTTTAACTGACAAGAAAGTCTTTACTTCTGTTCTGACTGCACAACTGCGTTTTTTTTTTTTTTTTTTTTTTTTTTTTTTTTTTTTTTTTTTTTTTTTTTTTTGCCCCCGTTATTAACTTGTTATATTTTATCTATGCATTTTTGTACAAAACTGATATACACACAGATATAGGGTTCCGTTTTACACAGCGGCTTAGAAACAAGCTTGTTCCTTTACATTGCATTATAAAGGAGAACATAATTATATACAAATATTATATGTATACAGCACGCAGTACATTCAGTCATTCTGTGAATTGTCGTGTCTATGGTTAAAGATAGATACAGGGATAACAACGTTAAGTCACTTATCTTATAATGATAGATTTATTCTATACCTATTTTATCTATCCAATCGCGAACGTTCATTTGCAACACGTGACCGTACAATATATTACAGTATTTGGATGTACGTGCGTACAAAAATCCTGTATTTTCTGTATTTGGACGCACGCGCGTACAAAAAGTCCTGTATTTTCTGTATTTGGACGGTTCAACAGTCCCATGTTAAACATACGATAAAGTCCGAAACGCGTGAAAATGTTCCGAATGTAAATCGGATGAAGTAGGCGCTCTATGTACAGAGTTTGATTATACGTCTTGAAATCTCTATTTAATTTGAGTTTTTTTTTGTTTATAACACACAAAAACGATTCAAGGGATAACAATGCTATCTAATCTGATTAAGATATTGAAACGTTCGTTAATAATCAAAAACTTAAAAATACAGTAAAAAGGATCATCAGATGTTGGAATATTTGAAAAGTCGCTAAAAGAAGCCGTTTCGGACGAAACCTAGAAATTGGTATCAGCCCTAACTGTCTGAATAGCTACCTCAGCAGTTTATATTAAGGGTTAAGAAACAAAATGGAGAAGATTATGAATGGCAATGACGGGCGGTCAGCATCCAAAACATGTCTGCTCTATAATTCAGTTTTCGTGGGATC
>NW_026459974.1:0-53581 GCF_021730395.1 Mercenaria mercenaria | reverse complement strand
GACATATCATTGCTAAAACTGTTTTGTAAAATGTTTTCCTAGTTATGCTGAAAATATCGATAGTAATGATATTATGTTTGTTTTTGCCATTTCAAGACGAGGTTTTCATAAGTCATATTCGTCGCAAGCTTGTAGGAGCCTTACAATTTCGTTTCGGGTTAAGGTTGCTGTACACACCTTATGCTACTTTGGGTTTTATGTTGTTGTTTTTTTAATAATTCTAAGGGACACAAATCGATCAGTTTCACTTGTTTAAGAATTATCGCCGATCACTTTCGAAAGTTCGAGTATCGATAGGCAATTCAACTACGTTTTACTAAACCTTATACCTCTTGAAATGTTTCATCAGCAACCAGATTATAGATACATTCTTACATATCTGTTAGTATCATTACAGATGTAGGAATGGTTGAAACAATTTCATATAACTGTATTAAACAGTTTCACTGTCGGCGGGTAATACTTTGTAGACAGTATGTTTGTATACATGTATTGTGAATTCATTGTTTAATGCATTTGTTTGTTTGTGTATAATATGTAATGTATGTTCTGCTCTTCATATTATGGAGGAAATAAAAGTATCTATCTATCTATCTACCTTTTTTAAGGACTCAAAATACGAACAAATGACACAAAGACGCAAGCAGTTTTTATTTAAAAAGTTGTTCAATTACTAGTTATATCTACACTGAATCCATAGGCGATAAATGGTTCTATTCTTAACAGTAAAATGTACTTTTAACTTTTCTGATAAAGATATAAATCCAGATCCTTAGAAACCATTTACTGGTTAGTTTCCTATATCTTATTATGAAATTTAATATAAACACTATTACTCCTATCACAGTTGAATAAATAAAGATACTTCCCGAAAGGAACATATTTTTGAGGAAAAGATCGCTAAATACCTCATTTCTACGGGTATGGGTCATGTTACCAAACTCCTGAGAAATTTCACTGGTATCAGTCAACTCTTTTACAACGTAATACGACCAAGCCAGTTTGTGTGCAAGATAATGGACTCTCTTCTCGGATCTAGTATTGTATTCATCTGCACTTGTACTGAATCCCAAAGTTGTAACAGTACATTTTAAATGAATTATTCGATTCAATGCATCCAACCCAATAAAATCTTTAAAGGTGCATTCCCTTCATGAAAAATAACGGTCCTCTATAATATGTTAAATTTTCAAGATCCCAAACTTCTTCAGGTACTACTAGCGGATGTGACGTGTTCCATAATCCATAATCTTTAGCTTGTCCTATGTCTTTAGAAGGAATGTAATGGATCCAGTGAATTATGTCTTGGTTTGGTTGATTGCGTGCAGACATGGTAAAAGTCCTAACAGGATGGGCCCAAGTCATAACCATCGTCGTTCTTGCATCTAATGGACCATGTCTGTTTAAACGAATAATTACATTTTCTTCCGGTATGCTCACATTGCCTTGTCTAGCGACCAAGGTAACGGGTGATCCATCTTTAGGCAAAACACCCATTTTTTACATAATTGTTTTGGTGAGAATACTGTTTTTTTTTTTTTTTTTTTTGCTCAACACCTTTATTCTGGTTTCAAACATGTCCGTCCGTGAAATGTTCATTTTTTTAAGTTTTTTTGAATCAGTGTGTCTATATCACAATACCACCTTTTGTGAGATATACGGTATACATTTTCAAACATCTTTTTTATGGGTATTCCCTTTTTAAAAACATAGGAATAAAATCCGTCCGTATGATCATTACGTTCTGGTTTAGCGACATGTGTAAAAGTAATAACCGTCATTATGATAAATATAGAATAAATACAAATAAAGTTTCTCATAGATCTAGTTGGCATCTTCTAAATTAGTACCATGATAAACTCTAAAGTCAAATAAACACTATTTTAGATTCCTTTACATTCGGTCTGCCCTATCAAACTTACTTATCATGCAACTTTAATTGATCAGGTCATACGCTACATATGTCAGTGTATTAAAAAATATATATCTTTGTTAACCTTCACTGGAGCGGATTGTATTTATGTCCATATGAGTGACTTGCGCGTAAAGCGTATCTTCTAATCGACGGTATATCAAAGCAAGTGTAAACGGATGATCTATTACTAGAATGCGGATACAACAGTGTCACAGAGGTTACAAATATATTTTTTTATATATTAATACCTGCTTTTATACTAAAACGTGCGAACGTATTAATTGTACGTGCTTAAAAATTTTTACTAGTTCGTGTGCACGAACTAATATGTGCACTCGTGTTGTTTTTTTATACTGTTACGTTCGCTCGTATTTAAGTTACGACATTCCCACATGTTAGTATTAAAAGTATCTATGTCACCTCTGTGTAACGGTAGTAAAAGGTAGGGGTATGGAAAAGTAGTTTTGATACTAAACATATTAATCCTTCATGTGTCTCATTAGGTACAATATTTGATTTTTTATATAATACATGTAGTGAGAAACAACAACTTACAAAGGGAGATGATGAAGATATTAAATATCCTTTTAATACGTGCAGTATATTGCTCTTTTCACAATATGTGTCTTCTTCTGACACCAAAAGTCTACGCTAATTTTGAACCGCCCTCGTATAGACTGTTTCTATCTCTTATTAGTTAATGGAGGAAGTTTATCCTGGTTTTATAGGAAATGACGTCACTTTATACAGCGTATGACTTGACGTTGATCTTTTGCACACTTTCAGCGTCGGCCATTTTCTATTCAATCGGTGCTGCAACTAATGTGTCTACTAACAACTACCCAAAAGTTTTATTATTTAGTTATAGTTTTAATTATTGATTAAATCAATAGGTTTCTTTTTGAGACTTAGTCACAGTACTGTATCGATTTTTATAGTTACATGTTTTATATGTTTTCATTTTGATGTATCTTTTATCAAAATCGGCAAGGAATAAGACAGCTAAATTGAATAAGAAAGCTAAGCTGAATAAGACAGCTAAGTTGTCTTACATTCTATTTACTTTGTTTTTGTACTATAACATGCTGAATGGAAAAAAAATGATTATGTCTTTACTGCATGATATATTATAGTCCTGATGAGACCAAGTGGGACCTTGTTTTGGGGTAGATAGAAAATGGTTTTACTATTTTCAGTTGCCCTGATGGTGAAAAAGTTGAATCCGTTTGATGATGCCGAGTGTAATAGATATAAGCTGTAGAAGTTGACTTATGGTATTGGACCCCTAATAGTAATGTTTAAAAAATGGCATTTGCTTGGTATATTCTTAAAGTTGACCATGTTTCGCACTGTGCTTTTTTTGTAAATTTTGTATAATTTATGGTATTTCCTCAAGCTCAAGTAGAGACAAATTTCAATGTAATGGCCACTATCTAAAACGTTTGCAGAGAATTCATTACAGCATTAATTTTGATAAAAGAAACATTAAACTATCGTTAAACAATTATAAAACACAAATTAAAACTGTAAATATCATCTTTCTAGGGTGCCTCAAGTAAACAGATTTAATGAGACAGAATTCTAACTCCAACATTCCAACATTGAAATATTAAGGTTGAATCCCGTGGGTCTGTTTTGAATTTTGCTCCCTTCATTCAAAAATAACCTTTGGGCAGAAATAAAACCTACCTGCATTTCTTCCACAGTATGTAATCTAAAGAATGAAGGCAAAATAGAGAACTTTTACCGCATGTAACTCAGCATTTTTAAAGATGTCTAACTCTACCCCTCCTGATTCAAAGGTAAATTCACTTTGAACAGCAAGAAATCGCTTAAAAAATGAAACTTTTCCATTTACGTACAATATATCCATAATAAGTCTTGAAAGAAGTAAAAACTTACTAGAGAAAAAACGAAAATATTGAGAAAAAAAATATTTGGTCCCAGTGGGGCTTGAACCTACGCCCCCTTAAAATTGCAGCCAAAAGTAGGTTTATGGTAGGAATTGAATACTCTTCAAAAAGGAAGGTACTCTATTACGGGTCCAGTACCTTAAAATAAAGTATAATAAAAATATTAATAATGATAATATAATGAACTACATTATAAGTATTAACTATTAAAGGACAAGCATCTTTTTCGGAAATGAACGAAACTGACTGAATATATATCATACTAGTATTTGTCTTGCCTTTTGGATGATGATTGGTCAATCTTTAATTTTGTTTGGTTGCATTGTATGTATCCATACGATATATTCATACGATCCTGTACAGATTCAAGTTATTTATTGCAGGTATAGAGCAGATAGTCGTGAACCAAACGATATTTGTTTCAAGACAGGTAAGTTGATAATTTTTAAAGCAAACTAAAACATTCACATTTAGACATGTCTGTTTTACAAGAGACGTTTATAGAATACTAGACGCTGAATTTATCTACGTATGCATCGGTGACAAAGCTACGAATAAGTATTTTGTACTACACTGCAGATGTTAGCAAACAGAAAACGGAAATGAAAGTGCTAACACCTTCCAGACCACAGAGCTCCTGGACCTTTGATACTTCATAGATAGCCCTACTTATCCCTGGCTCAGCTACTATGATTGCAGTGTTGATTACAATTTTCACGATCATTTGCCACTTGACCAAGAAACATAAAACTGGACAAACACCTTCAGGTAATTTGTAGACTTTGAAGTACGTTTGCCGAGAGCATATTACACAAATGTTATCTTAATTTTCAAAGTAAACATAAATAGATAATGGTGATAATTTCTTACACTTGATAACAGATGACAGTGAATTTCTACATTGTGCAGTTATAATTTTACTGAAGGTCTTCTTCCTGCTGATAAATCTGCCCCTGTTTCAAAATGAGATCTTGGCAATGACAGTCCTCAAGCCTGTACCGGAAAGAGCTGAATTATGGTCGAGAAATGAATGTAGTAGGAAACGTTGAATTCTATTAGAAATATATATGTTAAACTATGATTTGTACGAAAGCAGAATATTTTATGATGTGTTACTTCATTGCTATAATTGTTTGTAAACAAAACGCACGATATATTGATAATAAAGTCTGTAAAATGATCCTATGGAAGCAAGGAATGCAACCAAAAAGAATAATAGCAGACCCGGTTTGATTTAGTCTGTTCATGAGAGAAAAATAAAATGTGCAACACCTCTCACGCCCCCTAGCAACGGCTTAGGCGGAAGTCTATTATACATAATATGTTGAATGGACTGCATATTCCAAAAGGACCAGAAAATATAACAACACTGGATCCAATACACTTATCCACTGATAAGATTGAACTATTGCCAAATGTCTATGCTACAGGGTTTATGTATGTAACAAATGTAGTTTTGTTTTGTTTGTGTCTTTAAAAGTAATCCATTAATGCATTGTGCTAACCAAATTCTTTTCAAATTAAAATTTTAAGATATTAAAAAGTTACTGTTTTTATATCGGACCTTAATTTCATTTCAACGTATGGACAGCATTTGATAAAACAAACTAGTGGTTTACAGGCTGACAGACGAACATATGACCTTTAATTATCTGAGGAACCCAACATGTCTTTGGTCAAAGCTAGATAACCTAGTATATGAAAACATGATTATCGTGGACTCAAAACTTAAAAAAAAAATGTTAATTTAAAAGTAGACGGTCAATTCAAATTGAGTATTTAAGAAAATATCAAATCCAGTTTAAACAATAAAAACAACATTAACTATATTTTAACATAAATTGACAGCATTTGGTTACTGGTTATTAGATAAATACAATATAGGCTTTATGAAGGAAAGCAGGTACTAATACAGGAAAATAGACTAAATTATGAAACATGTCGTGGAATTTCGTATTTACTTACCTTTCGATGGTTTTCGGTCACTTGTCACTTTGTTCATTATAAGCTATTGGTATATTAAGGGATAATATAGCGTTAAATATAGGAAAGGATAATATTTCTTAAGATGTTCTTTATTCTGAAACTTTCAACAATTAATTGACTATATAATATTTCAGTAGTGTGATACAATACCGTATACGCATGTTCCTCTGGGTTTTAAGGTCACTAGCACATGTTATTCCTATTTCTGTAATTTTGCCAGGCCAGTAGTAGTCTATGGAGCGGTTGCGTACACATATTACCTTTTTGGTTAGGTTTAACGTAATAAATCATAGGGTGGCTTTCCAGTTTATGATAGTAAATGAAGACCTGTAATATATTTCGGTGTTCCTATTTATAACTCAATGTTTACAAACATTGTAATCATGACGCAATATTTACATAACGAAAGCACAAAAACTTCAATGTGTATAATGTAACAAATGAATAGATATATACACCGCTTATCTTTATTAAACTTTTTGGACTTGAATATTAAAACTACATTGTGTTATTGATTCCTCTTAGTTTTCATCCAGTTGAAATGAAATTGCTGGATTGCATCAATATGCGGTGGACACGACCGTTCAGTACTTGTTTTGAAGTTATTTCCCATTTTCCATAATTTGAAACATTTCAGCTGCATCAGAAGGTTGTGTTCTACAATTTCCATCCAATCAAAAAGACTCTTTGTATACATCGTCAGTATGACGTAACATGTTAAACATGTTAAAAATCATGCACATAACGTTGGTATGAGTTCTTTGTGTTCAATTGTCGTTATTTCTGACTTTATGACATTCCTGAATTGAGCACTTTCGGAAAATGTCTGGCTAACAATGTCACCTCCATTATTGCTCCGTCTACAGAACGAAATTCTATGCAGAACTGTGCATTGGTAATAAATATTTTTTTGTTGTTGTTGAAAATGCATGAATTACACTGCAGAGTAAAAGTCATTATAAATTACTTTACATTGTTGCCGCTTAATCGTTCTTTTTCCTGGTTGGCACAACCATTCACAGTGCGATTAAATGTACTGAATGATGTATACGTATACTTTCTGTATATTAATATGTTAACCTTAAAATTGAATGTAAAGAATTTATTTTTAAGCCAATATGTACGAAAAAAAACCTACAGCACTGTTTTCTACAAATATACATAATTATTATTCAACTTTACAATATTACACACTGTATTAGATCAATTTCAAACATCATATGAAACAGACTGAGCTAATACAAAACGTAACTGAGCCAATATGAGAAAAACAGGGCCAATACGAGAAAAAACAGGGCCAATACGGAATTCAAGCATTTTGATTGGTTCAAAAGAGAGGGCCAATACGGAGAAGCCACTTCCGTTAGATTTTTAAATGACGCCATTTTGTTTTACATCAGAGTTATAGATTACATTTTTTTTCACATTTTGACAAAAAAAATCATCCAACATGTTCATTTAATAACCGAGTATGACTGAGCGGGATGTACGTCTTCAGAGATTACAACGGTACTTTCGCTTATTCGGTAGTGTGTAAAATGCAAGTGTTTCCTGTCAGAAATTCGACAGTTGTCAAGGAAAATAATAAGAAATATGGAAACTCAGATTAATTAAAAGGATGAGACTTATCTTTAACAGACATTTTGATAGTGTTGACTATTTGTGCAATGATAAATAGCGATTCAAGTGCTGAAAAGTGGATGAATAAATTGGCGACCAAGAGTGTCAGTTGTGAACTGCAAACAATTTCGAATAAGAATTAAACGAGGCATGGGACTATATAATATGTGCTTGGTTGGTTGTTTTATCTTGATCAACACATATGTGTATAATTTTGTGTCTCGTTGCTTGCAGCCTAAAAGGAAATGACTTTTAAAGCAGTTTTAATCACAGTTCAAATGATTAGATACTCCCTAAAGAAAATAAATAGGAATTCCAAAAAATAAGGTAAGTTCTAATTACTCTTGATTTTGTCGCATTAAAAATATCTCTTAAAATTATTCTCATGTACCTACATACAACTCATTCTGTTTTACTGGTGAAAATGATCATGATTTCTAAAATACGTCTAAACAACTTGTCAAGATTTTTCACCTGAACGTGCATAGCTGTCATAAGGTAACTCACAGAGTTCTTATACTGTTACCGCCAACAGTTGAAAGTTGAATAATAATATTATCATTAATCAAGCGATTTCATATTGGCCTAGTTATTTGTCCTCGGGCAGTCGTATTGGCCCTCGGCCTACGGCCTCGGGCCAATACGACAACCCTTGGACAAATAACAAGGCCAATATGAAATTGCTTGATTAATAACATTATATTATAATCAGTTCATAAAGGGGGCAAATATAGAGCAGCTCTCAAACGCATTAGTTATGCAGTAAACAACGAAATAATTTAACATAATATCGGTTCTGCATACTTATTCTGACATTTTTTATCCATTTTCTGTCCTTAAAGGCTCGTTCAAGGTAATGCATAGGTCTGAGCCGCATGGAGCTTCTTTCTATGGGCTTTTAAGGTCGATGTTAGGTCTCTGTGTCGATTCAACGGAACTGTGGGTCTGAAACTCCACCTAGGATGTGATCTGTATTTCATGTGAGGAAGCTATCTACCTGATTCATTGAAAATCCTTTAGCTGTACCAAATTGTGCGTAAAATGTCAAGAGAGGCACTCCATAATAAAACTATGACCGTTGGTCTTAAATGGAGAAACAAGAAAGTTTTTGCAAGTACTTAGTTTGTCAACTACTTCAGATGACATCATAAAATGTGTTTTTTGCTGCTCGGCTGTTGTACGGCTAAAGTTGCAGGTATATATTGTAGCGGGGCCTTCATGGCCGAGTGGTTAAGGTCGCTGGCTTCAAATCAATTTCCGCTCACAGATGTGGGTTCGCCCCTCGTGATGAAATAATACACTGAAGAGCACCTGGGGCCTTCGTCCATCATCAAAGCTGGAAAGTCGCCATATGACCAATAATGTGTCGGTGCGACGTTAACCCCCGCCCCCCACTTCCCCCCACCAAAAAAAAGAAAAATAAGAATGAAAAGTTAAAGGCGCTGTGAAACCCCTTACTGAATGCCCTCATTAACATAAAAGTCTTTCAAAGTCATGTTTGAGATCCGCCACGTTTGATTTGTTAAAATAACTGCCTATGTGTACTGTATACAGTAGTTTGCAGTTCTGCATTGACAGTAACTAGTTTGGAAGTAAAGATTATTCAAAAGGTGGATTATATGTATATTAATTTAATTAGACTCCTAGAAAAATATACAAAATATTTTTATGAAGGATATGATTTAGATTTCATTAGAAGTTTAAGATTATTTTGCAACAGAGCAGTTAAATATTTTTGAAAGGTTTTAGAATTTTAGAATACCGTTTGTACAGTGCTACTTGATCTATAACAACAATTGTGAATGATTATTTGGATAAAAAAAAACTCTCCCTTAAAGTAAACGGAATAAATAACTATACTCTATGATAATTGGCTGGAAATAGAAGCAGTATTAATATTCATAGTAACTAAGACGCCTTTTTAAAACCAAGTGTGGCAGGAACAATGTACATGCCTTTGCAGTATATTGATTCACTTACGGTTAACAACGTGCATTTTGAAGCAGCTCCTGATTTTGAAAAAAAAAATGCGAATTTTTATTCTCCAATTTCTCAACGTACGACATATAAAAGAGTCGAAGTCGTAGTTTGACTATCTGATCGTATACTTTGTGCTAAGACGAATTCATTTGTATATACTTTTTAAACTTTATTTTCAGTTACAAACCCGCATATCTAGAGCGGTAGCATATAGGATATAGCAACCCAATTGTCGACAGAGTGAACCTTAAGGGGTGGATCACACGGCCATTTTAAGATTTTTCATTTCTTCCAGATTCATACCTTCAATATCAGACTAATTTATCTATACCATTTTTGAAAATTCTAAAATTTCAAGCATGCAACATATCATTGACATATTGAATACTTGACCCTGGTCCTGTTTGAAATGCGTGCAATTCAAATTTTCTTTTAGTTTCTAAACTTTTGTGGTTGGTGATCCGTGAAGTGTTAAAATTGATTGATAAGAGTATTGATCCTGTGTAATATAAAAAATGTAAGCGGTCATTATCGAATATGTGAAAAGTACTCCGGCCGTCAAATTGCTTCGTGCAAGCTTTAATTTAGATTGTAATAAAAAGACAGTTGTTTAGTATATATCGATGCAGCCATTACCACTTAAACATTTTAATGAAATACGTTTAGAGTGTCCGTTGATACTTTAATTCACTGCCGATGTCGTATGCATTTTTTAATTCTCAACAATCTGACGTTCACTGTACTTTTTATGATAAATAATGTCAAGATTTTAGGACGTTTTCCTGCTTATCCTAGTCTGCCAAGTAAACTGAGTAAGCATCACTTTCAGAAAAAATTCCGAAAGTGTATAAATATCTGGATATAACAATTTGGATATATACAGACTGTTGGACCAGCTTTCTTTTAATACAATACTGATGAAAAACAGACTAGATCGACTTGTTTATAAATTCAAACTTCTGTAGCCAGATACTGCATTTTCAGTATAACATAATTTTCGTTATAAATATTGGCTTACGACGTGTGCTGAAACATAAATTTTTATTATGTTGTAACATGATGTTGGTTTTGAGGTTAAACGAAGTGGACCCGCTACTTTTTCTTATTTAGTAACTAAACATTCTTGGTGCCATTTTTAAAGGAAAAAACTAACATGAAATATAAAGTAATGTGAAGAGTGTGCATTAACCATATATGAAATGAAGACATAAATATAATAAAAGCGCTGAAAGCACAGAAAGGTTGAAACCTTTCGATTTTTAAACTGAAGAAAAACATGTGGTTCTGGTAAGAAGTTAGTTCAATGACAGCCATTTACATAGCAAAATTTCAACCTTATTTTATTGAAGTGTAATGTAGGAAAACTCTCAAACACGTGATATATTGGTTTACCGTAATTTACACTACACCAGCAGTTACTTCCCCGACACATAACACAGACTATTCTAGCGTAATTTAATTAAAGATCATGAACAATACAACGCACTAGTAAAAAAATCTGCGGCCATTATTTAACGCACTTGTACCGCCGAATGCATGTAGACTAAACATTTAAACTGCTTTTATATGAACTTATAACTTAAAGAAATAAATTTTAATTTAACACAACCAATAAAAGCTGGTTACACCCATCAATTATAATCATATGCACACTACACAGACAATACCTTAGTAACGGGCAGCATTTTTTTTATAAAATCCGACCATGAGAATACTTTTCGTCTTAAATCATTTTTATAATAAAGAAAACTGGACAGTTTCGTGTTGTGATGCAAAAGCGAATGGATGTAAATTTTGCTTTCAAAGTGAGGGTAGGTCTTCGCTAATTTCAGTAAGACAGTATGTTCAATGGATGTGTATCTTGTTTCACATTTCACGAATATCTAAATATCATATCTGTAGATAAATACAATAAAGCATTGTCCAGATTACGAGTATCGTCACATAGATTACAAATAGAAGCTGATTGATGGACAAGGCCGACAAGTACACCAGTAAGTGACAGAAAATGTTCAATGTGCAACGTCTTAGAAGACGAATTTCATTTCATGTTTGAATGCCAACTATATAATGACATAAGAAAACAGTATATACATGAAAAATATTGGAAATATCCAAGTATGTTTAAATTGATAGAACTGTTAAGCTGTAATAATACAGTACAAATCAAAACCCTAGGTAAGTATGTTTATCATGCTTTTGTGATTCGAAATGAAGCAGTGTATGGTACAAACAACATTTAACGTGACTGTATCTTTACGTGCACGTAAAGTAGTATAAATGTATTATTGTATTAGAAAAGTGTCACAATTATGAAATCAGACAGATAATGTAGTAAATTCAACTTCCTAAACAATTAAACTTAAATACAGCTGAATATTATTATATACGCATGCACGACCGTGAAACCAATCTTATATCACTATTTCGAGTTTGTAAGATTGGTCCTACGCGGCTTTTTTTTATATTTACAAAGTCTAATTTATTAGACCGTTATTACCTTACATTTCGTTTCGGTAAGGTTATTGCGGCAGTTTTTGAGTCTAGAGGCCTGGATCTATACAAATCATAGTATCTACATTTTGACACAAATGAAGTTCATTAAATGTGACACTTAGCTTATTAGCAAATAAATATTAAGTTTCAGTTATTTTGCTCACTCGTACGTTAGTGACGGTATAATTAGCCATATTCTCAGCAGTGAGAAATATTATCTAACAAGTTAGATATACATCTTTTGTAAAAATTGATATATAATATGAATTGTAATTGTATTATTATGTCAAAATGTAATATGTCATACCTTCTCCACTTATATGTATTCACTGTTCGTCATATATTATGTAAATGTTGCCACCACGGACTTAAAGTCCAGTGGAATATATATGAATAAACTTGAAACTTGTAAAATAGGTTTTCTTTGTCCGTTGTTGGTATTTACCATCACATTTTAGTCACTTCCACCGTGAACTTGTAAAACCTTCCGCAAGATATTTTGCGAAAAGGTCTACCGGCAAATTTATAAAATCTTCGATAAAACATCGGACTATATGAAATGTCAAAATCGTAAAATATTGAAATCCGACGTTTACTTATCGAACTAGTAAGAAGTGTGTATGTAACCTTCACTTTCACAGGAACTGGTATTTAAGGCATGAAGGTAGTTATTCGCCGGATATGCCACCATGGTTCTACTCGAATTTAGTCCATATTAGTCGATTTTTTCCGACTAGTAAAACCTATTTTCATGTCAAATATCAGCTTTATTTATGCTTGTTTCTAAGGAAGAATGTCTGCTGATGTTTTAAGCTACGTTATATGTTTCAAAAAGTTAGTCGAAGCTGTTTGGTAAAGATAAAGTAAAGTTTGTATATCCTGATGTCTACCTATACCATATTTGTGTTTCCAAACATTGTTTATTCAACAGAAACTACAAACTCATTGTGTACATAAATGCGCTCCCCTTGTTTCCAAACTGCGCTTATCATTAAAGAAAGATAAAACAAACAAAAGTGTCATTTTGGTCCTACTGCTCACCAGGGTATCTCTAAGTAATCAGATCTCCATAGTTCAACTCCAGTATTATTCATGTTTGCTATGTGTCAAGTTTTTTTTCTATTATTGAAAGTTGAAGCATATTTCCAAGAATTGCTAAATTGTGGTGATAAATTAGTAAATAAAAAGAATTATCAAGCGTAAATTAGAAAGATATGAAAATAATATTGTAAAATCAGACGACTACAGACAATGCACATCGTACAGTATCAGAAGGCACTTACTGTAGGCACAACACCCAGAAAAGTTCAACTCCAAACATTCAACACCTCAAAATTTAAACTCCAAGATCATTCTTCAAGAAATCAGATCGCCAAGATTTTAAATTTGCTCACCTCCCATGACTGTTTGCTAGGCTTCAAGTTTCTTTGTACAGTTGCTAAATTGTGAGGCTTAATAGATAAATTAAACGAGAATTATGATTTGTTCTTGGATTGGCATATAAGTGATAACTGTTCTGGAAAGGTTCAGAATTCAAAAGCAACACATGTATACCATCTTGGATGTACCTCTGCTTGTCGATCTTTGGATTACAGTATGTTATAGTGTTTCGAAAACTAAAGAACAAATCTAAAGTTGGCAGCAGGCAACAACAAATAATACACATTCTTTACCTAATCAATACTACTTTCTATGTTCACCAGTCTATTGTACATATAATGTTTGAGTGAATGTTTACTTGACAAATCGTTATGTATTAAAAATAAGGCTACTTATTAAGAAGAGCCATTTTGTCGACTTCCACAAATCAAAAACACAATTTTCAGATATATAGAATAATGTTTTGACAAATAAGAATCTTATTCTTAACTTAGTCTATAAGCTAGAAGACATACTTTTAAAAGTATTTCTATGTATCGAGTAGAATAGAAAAATCTAATTATTTTTCAAAATTTAACACGTTATCACATAATACACCAACTTTCACAATTCTTGGAGCAAGGGTTGTATAATTCTATACTTTTCGGCGAAATCAACTTCTTGTTTAGCTGGCCCTAGAAAAAATGTATTGATGTCACGACTTAAGTTATCGTGACACCAAAACATTAAAAATGTTGCAACCCTATCTTCTTTAATTCACGGATTGTTGTCTTTAAACTCCGCTACCTTGTTAAAAATGTTTGTACAAACGACCGACCCTGCTAAAACAACAGTAGAAGTCAGTTGTGGTCCACCAAGCTAGAAACTAGATCTATCTACCCCAAGATCCTGCTGTTTCGAACTTTCGACTTCCATGCAGTTTTGAGATAAGAAAAAGAACTATACTCATGAAAATCTTCGGGAGAAGACGCAAATGCCCCGTTGCTATGCTTTGATTCAAGTTTGCTTAAATGAAATCAAACAGTTTCATTTCTCGGGGACAACATCGAGAAACTTCACATCAGGCAAACACCCACATTTGATATTGTGAGATAAGATAAGATTTATTGAGTCGGAAAGACAATTACAAGTAACATAAGCTCTGATGAGCTTTTTAACCGACTATAAATTCTCGTTATGTACTGCTTTGATTCTATTTTGCTATATATGTTTATCAAAATGACGACTTTCATGTCAATTTTTCAATTCAACAACAATTAAAATACAAATCCGGAACTGATGTTGTTAAAAGTCATAATTAGTCAAGTACCGCTAATATCTAGATATATTCAGGATTTACAAGGAATGTCAATTATTTATCTTGTAAGTACTAAAATAGGATTTTACATTAAATATTGAGGAAAATATGTAATTTAACCAGACGTGCACATACAGCACGACCATTTGCTTAACCTTTAACGTGTAGCTTTCCGTGTTACAATGGTAGTAGTAGTAGTTTAAGTTTAATTACGGTCCATCCGCCCTTTCAGACACAATGAAGCATATAAATGGCACGTAGAGTATAGACCACATCTGTTACAATGGAATATTGTAGCAATTTATATACTACAGTTATAATTACTTATAAAAAGGAAATCTTAAACAAATATTTTGACTCAATTTTACATATATCGTGAAAAATATTAAAACGATAAAATAAAATGTAAAATAATAAATAATACGAATCGGTCATTATAAAAAATAAGAATAAAGGGAAGTAATTCAGAAATCAAATCTATTTTTACTGAAATAAAGCAGTTTATCATTTAGCTTACTCCTACACAGTGATCTCATTCGGATCAGGATAGGTAGAAAGAATCGCATGCAGATCTATATCCTATACAACTAAAAAATGATTCAGATCATATGCTGTTTAATTACTGACGAGTGCATTATGTATTAAGGCTAAACTGGAGAAATCTTTATTATACGTTTTCGAACTATTTTTTCACGGCATATTTTCATGCTCTTCTGTCACGCAAGAGTTTTAAAAGAATACACCTTCACTTTTCAACTTAGCCATGCTCGATGGATCAACAGACTTAAAAACATAATTTTAATGCGAAATGATGCATTCTTTAACCTTATTGTATTTACATATGTATGAAAATATCAACCGACTGTAGAACAATGTTCATAAAACAGTTTATATCAATAAGAATATCTGTCGGTTAGTGAAAATGGTTAGTCTGATATTTTTGCACTCTCTGAAATACGGTAATTATAGGTCTCAACTACTTCGTGGTTTCAACCTAAAAACCGAGAAGAGAAATCATTGCTATGACGCCTGTCTCGTTTAAAACAGCACCCTGCCTCATTTGAGCTCTAGAAATAAAACTAGCCTATGCCACTTGTTTTTATATTTTTAACTGAACTAACATTTTTTTCTTGCAAACTGATATTAATGTTCATATTGCAGACATGAGACTATCTTAAGCTTGCACAATTTTCACACACTTTACAAAATATCAATACACAGTTGACCACCACAAAATGTGTCATTCAAAACAGAACAGCAAAGGAACTCCATGCTTTAATGTAATCATAAACCCATTATAAGAATTGCAATCGCATCTAGTACATCTTTCCTGTACCAGAAAACGTCACAAACGAGTTATATTGATGGTTTCCTAACAGAAATATGCAGAATAAGTTTGGACGGGACGACGACAGTCAAAGGTTATCACGCTGTTTATAAACGTCCAATTTTACGGACTATCTTGTTACATTAATAAATCAAGATAAAACGACAGAATAGTTTTCTACAGGGTAATTACGAGTTATTTATGCAAAATTTACCCTTACTTGAAATACGAACATATGACACAAAGTCAGCAAGCAGTTATTTTTTTATTTCAAACGTTGTACAATGACTAGTTATATCAACATAGAATCCTGTTTTTACATATTTTATAGGCGATAAATGGCCATAATCTTAACAGTAAAATGCGATTTTAACTTTTCTGATAAAGATATAAATCAAGATCCCAGAATTCAGATCATTAGAAATTACTACATCTAAATCATTTACTGGTTAGTTTCCTATATCTTATTGTAAAAGTCAATATACACATTACTACTATCACAACTGAATAAATAAAAGAATTTCCTGAAGGGAAAATATTGTTCAGGAAAAGATCGCTAAATATCTCATCTCTACGAGTATGTGTCATGTTACCAAACTCCTGAGAAATTTCGCTGGTATCAGTCAACTCTTTTACAACGTAATACGACCACGCCAGTTTGTGTGCAAGATAATGTACTCTTCTACTGGCTCCAGTATTGTATTCATCTGCACTTGTACTAAATCCCAATGTTGAAACAGTACCTTTTAAATGAATTATTCGATTTAATGCACCCAACCCAATAAAATCTTTAAAGGTGCATTTTGCAAAGTTTCCGATAAAATACCTTCCCTTCATGAAAAATAACGGTCCTCTATAATATGTTAAATTTTCGAAATCCCAAACTTCTTCAGGTACTACTAGCGGATGTGACGTGTTCCATAATCCATAATCTTTAGCTTGTCCTGTGTCTTTAGAAGGAGCGTAATGGATCCAGTGAATTATTTCTTGGTTCGGTTGATTGCGTGCAGACATGGTAACAGTCCTAAGAGGATGGGGCCAAGTCATAACCATCGTCGTTCTTGCATCTAATGGACCATGTCTGTTTAAACGAATAATTACATTTTCTTCCGGTATGCTCACATTGCCTTGTCTAGCGACTAAGGTAACGGGTGATCCATCTTTGGGCAAAACACCCATTTTTTTACGTAATTGTTTTGGTGAGAATACTGTTTTTTTGCTCAACACCTTTATTCTGGTTTCAAACATGTCCGTCCATGAAATGTTCATTTTTTTAAAGTTTTTTGGAATCAGTGTGTCTATATCACAATACCACCTTTTGTGAGATATTCGGTATACATTTTCAGATATCTGTTTTATGGGTATTCCCTTTTTAAAAGCATAGGAATAAAATCCGTCCGTATGTTCATTACGTTCTGGTTTAGCGGCATGTGTAAAAGTAATAACTGTCATAATGATAAATATAGAATTAATACAAATAAAGTTTCTCATAGATCTAGTTGGCATCTTTAAATTAGTACCATGATAAGCTCCAAAGTCAAATAAACACTATTTTACATTCCTTTACATTCGGTCTGCCCTATCCAACTTATTTATCATGCTACTTTAATTGACCAGGTAATACGGTTAGATGTTACATATGTCTGTATATTAAAATATATATATATCTTTGTTAACCTTCACTGAATCGGATTGTATTTATATCCATATGAGTGACTTGCGCGTAGAGCGTATCTTCTAATCGACCGTATATCAAAGATCAAAGCAAGTGTAAACGTATGATCTATTACTAGTATGCGGATACAACTGTGGCACAGAGGTGACAATTATATATATTTTATATTAATACCTGCTGTTATACTAATACGTGCGAACGTATTACTTATACGTGCTTAGAATTTTTTACTAGTTCGTGGGCACGAACTAATATGTGCACTCATGTTGATTTTTTTGCACTATTTAAGTTACGACATTCCCACATGTTAGTATTAAAAGTATATATGTCACCTCTGTGCAACCGTAGTAAAAGGTAGGGGTATGGAAAAGTAGTTTTGATACTAAACATATTAATCATCCATGTGTCATTAGGTAAAATATTTGATTTTTTATATAATAGTGAAACAACAATTTACAAAGGGAGATGATGAAGATATTAAATATCCTTTTAATACGTGTAATACATTGCTTGTACATTGCTCTTTACACAATATGTGTCTTCTTCTGACACCAAAAGTCTACGTTATTTTTGAACCGCCCTCGTATAGACTGTTTCTATCTCTTATTACTTTTTGGGGGAAATTTATCCTGGTTTTATAGGAAATGACGTCACTTTATACAGCGTAAGACTTGACGTTGCTCTTTTGCATACTTTCAGCGTCGTCCATTTTCTATTCAATCTGTGCTGCAACTAATGTTTCTACTACTACTACACAAAAGTTTCGCAAATAAAGACAAGATTCTGAAAATTCCAATAAAAAGTATTCCAACATAGACTTTTAAATCATTTTTATCAATATTTTTAGGTAGAAAGAACACTCTAATAAGGACATTTCTATCTAAATTGTGAAGAGAATTGAACCTGCACTGAAACGTTAAACTTAGACGTATTGAACTATCTTCAAAATAAAAAAGCACACTGCGACAAATAGTTCAATAAACTGCCCAATATTTTATATGTCAATAAAGAATTATTAAGGCCTTCAACCTGTTGATATTACTTTTTCAAAAAGACTATATTTCGAAATGAGAAAAAAAAAGAAATTGGTAACTATGTGGAAAAGGCGAGAAATTCTTTAATTATTGATTAAATCAATAGGTTTCTTTTTGAGACTTAGTCACTGTACTGTATTGATTTTTATAGTTATATGTTTTCATTTTTGATGTATCTTTTATCAAAATCAGCAAGGAATAAGACAGCTAAATTGAATAATAAAGTTAAATTGAATAAGACAGCTAAGTTGTCTAACATTCTATTTACTTTGTTTTTGTACTATAACATGCTGAATGGAAAAAAAATGATTATGCCTTTACTGCATGATATATCATTACTGTCTTGCAATTTACGTAAACATGTTCTGCCTTTGCGATAAGTGTAGATCGTGATCAGCCTGCACATCCGTGATCTAGACTGTTCGCCATTCAGTCAATATCGTTTTGGGAAACACCCCTTTTAACAGGGACTGTCGAAATTGAAAGATATGCAAGTTCATTGTAGAAATTTAGCAGGGTAGGGGCTAAGTGCAAAAATTGTAAATATTCCGATAATAGAGGTTCAAACAACTTTGACTTACTGCTAAGTTGTAAAGTAGAATTCTTGTAAACCAGAGTTTGATAATGAAAATATGCCAATACCTGCCAAAGTACAAGTTTTGAAAATACATTATTGTACAGTATGTTTCTTTCCTGGCAACTACAAATTGAAAACCAAATGTGGCACGTCGTGCCGGTTAGAGGCAAACGCGGAAATGTATGTAATATATCAAAATGCTTTCGTAAATTTCCCGTAAATAAAAAACGGCGTTACTTTGATTACTGATTAGTTTATATTTAGCAATTCATGCTACACTCAGTATAATCTGAAAATTGGCCAGTTAATTGATTGGCTGAAAACTTTAAGCATCTTGTGAAACAAGTATGTCAAAGGCCAAGTTTTTTTTTTTATAATTTTGGTAAGAATTAGATAGTGGATAAGGTGTTCAGCGTTTTATTAGAATATCAATGCAGGACATATTGACTTATCTAAAAGTGGTGAGTATATTATTTGTTTTAAAAAAATCATTGAATCATTACCTTATGAATTATAGAATGCCTTCTCATTCATACATTTTCCTACGTAGTATTGCACATTTGATTATGTAATGTGAACTCTGCGACGCCATCTTGTTTAGTCAAAAAAGTGAATGTTTTTCGGAGTTCATGTGATATGAATGATAGAATAGGATTTGAAAATCTACGAATAGCGCTAGCTGATCCTGTTATCTTGTTAAATTCATATGAAACCTGACAAAATACATTCATATCTTATATTTACGTTGTATTTCCTTTCCATTTGACAACAAGGTTTAATTATACATTGCTCAAATTTTGTTGTATATAACTTCATAATCAGCCTCCCTGTCATTCTGTTTACTAGACAGAACAGATGTCATTTAAGGAACGTTCTCCTAAACATCCTACACATGGACATCGTCAAAGCAGCGGCACGTTATCACATAGAAGCGTTATCCTACTTTTGGCGCCTTTCCTCTTGCGAGTCGTCCTAATGTTCAATAGAGAGAATGTAAAGTGCCTCGGACATTTTCCTATTCAGATTGCCTATCCGATTAAGGAAAAAGTGATAGACATCTGAAATTGCATAATTACTATTGTTGAAGACCATTTCTTGATAAGTCTGTCGATTGAGTGTCATCAAGATTGAGACAACTGCGTCTGTCGTAAGTCAAGAACCAAGCAAGAGGCTTAGACATATTACATATATCAGCCGTGCCATGAGAAAACCAACATAGTGGTTTTGTGACCAGCATGGATCCAGACCAGCCTGCGCATCCACGCAGTCTGCTTAGGATCCATGCTGTTCACTGACGGTTTCTCTAATTTCAATATGCTTTGAAAGCGAACAGCATGGATCCTGACTCCGCGGATGCGCAGGTTGGTCTGGATCCATGCTGGTCGCAAACGCACTATGTGGGTTTTCTGATGGCGAAGCTCATATATGTGTCTTCAACGTAAACATGACAAAGACATACAGACGAACTTTTTATGGGAATAGTGCCACTTTGGTGCAAATGTTTTACATTTTGTAGGACACAATTGAAGCGAACCTAGAATGCATTTTAAGAGTAACATTTGCTTTTATTCGATCCAGCATCCTATGCCCTAACACAATTACACCAAACATCATCTCCTTAACTGACCTAGTTGCTTCCAAAACTATCACTGACACCCATAGAATACTGACTCGCACAGAATTAACATTTATTTATATAGTCTATTTACATTAGGCTTGTGTTCTTTTTATTAACCGAAACAGCTACCAAAGCGCTGAACTCCTTGATATTGTGGAGTTCGACCCTATACCGCATATGTGAAATACCATTTTTTCGCTCTTAAACAGAAGAATACGCTACAGGGGGGAGTTAATCAGGTGCGGAATGTTCTTATAAATGCCACAAATACCCTAACTCTATTTTGACCAAAAATGAAGATAGGTACGGTAACCTTTTTTGCACGGTCCCATGAGCAATGAGTACGTTTTGTGACTCTTTGATAGCAAGTGATGTGATGCGAAACCAGTTAAATGATATGTTCGTACAATTCTGCTTAGGCGTTATTTTGAACTGTTTTTATTATATCTATATACATATCATGCAATTTTTGTGCCCTCATGAGTGGTGGGGTCACAGATTTGGTCTTGTCCGTGCGTCCGTGCATACGTTCGTCCGACGTTCTAGTCATAATCATGATATGAACTTGCGCACCTCCTATTTTTTCGTCTGGCTCCGCCCCCTATTTTCAGAGTTATGGCCCATGAAATTATCAAAAATGTACATTTTCACCTTGTGACACTCCTAGCTCAAAACGTATTTGATATAGATTCATGAAACCTTGCATGAGTCTTGATATGAAATGCGCAACTCCTATTTTTCATTTGGGTTCGCCCCTATCTTCAGAGCTATGTCCCCTGAAATATTCAAAATGCACATTTTCACCCTGTGACGCACCTAGCTCAAAAATGGTTAAAAACTTGCATAAGTCTTTATCATGATATAAACTTGCACACCTCTTTTCTGACTGGCTCCACCCCCATCCCCCCCCCCCACCATTTTTAAAGTTATGACCCCTGAAATAGTAAAAATGCACATTTTCACCCAATTATATATTAACAGAGACAAGCACATTAGAAAATATTTTCACTATTTGTATATACTGTTGGAAATGTTTATTTAAGGGGCGAAAATATTCATTATAGAAAATTAGAACCCTATTAGAAATGCATGTTGAATTTTGTAATATTTTATCATCAACCCCATTTACATTCGCTTTTGCATTTGATTAATACTTGATACTTCAACACTATGAATCCAAAGGCAGGATTCAAAACTGCGTGTAGCTTTGTTATTCATTAATGCCAGTCTACCTTGAACACACAAGCAAGAGAGGCAAAGAGAAGTAATAATATTTTTTTAAACTTACAATTTTGATGAATTTCAGCTAAATATTTAACTATTAATACAAAAACATTAACCAACATAAAACATCAGATGTTGTATGTATATCATTAGACAACGTATGTTTATCAAATTATTACTTGTGCAAAAATAACCCAATCTGCGCTGGTGCAACCAGGATAGGGATACAATTTTTTTAAATACACCTTTAAAAATTGTGGTACATAAGCAGAGTACTACATCTTATATATGCAAAGACCAAATGTTAATACATTAAACATTTAGAAGCTAAAACTATTTTTCTTTAACATTGAAGTTTGGTCATATCATGAATAAAAGCCTATGAGATTTTGTTTCTAAAATGTTTTTAAAACTAAATTGAGAAGAAAAACATATCTGGGTCGTGAATCGAACCCTGGTTGCATCAGCAATAAAAACTTTCTACCATCTTGGCCAATATACCACGGAGAAATTTGCAATTAACGATCGTTTGTATTAAGCATTATAAATAAGGTAGTTTGTTTCCGGTATCCCGAGACAAATGCTTTCGATTTTAAATGAACAAATGGTGAAAAGAGATAATTGTCATATATTTCCATAACACATAATCTGTCATTTACCAAGTTTCAACATCGTCTATGATAGGTTCAAATCCATTTTTCTAGAAGTTTTAGTTAGATTAGTTAGAACATTGTAGAAGTGTGGCAAAAATTAGGAAGGACAGTTTGGTATTGAGGCAATGATAAGTACGAACATTGTAGAACTGAGATGTAGAAAAGTTAGTTAGAAAAATGTTCTATTGTGGCGACGATTAACATGTTATATAATTATAACATTTCAATCTTACTAATGCGCCTTGAAATGTATAATTATGTAATATCTTTTCGCAAATGTAACGTAATAAAACGTATTAGCGTCTGGTGACCCTTTCACGCTTCTGCAGGGCAAACATCTATTTCACGTAATTCATTTTGAAAATAAGTCCACATGCATACATTTAGACGGAGTGACCACTTTGCGTGACCCCTGAGTATCGACCAATGTAGATGCGACTTTTGTTTTCAAGTTTAGCCTGTCTTCTTTCATTTTCTTTAGTCCAGGAAGTAGCTGAAGGTTGAGTGACGTCATTTTCTGTGTTGCTTGGGCAAATATCTCAGAAACAAGAACACGGACCTCTACATTTTATTTCACCATATTAATGGTCATAATTATGTATATTTCCGATTGTTAAAAGTTTTATTGAAAACTACATTGTAGAAAAAAATCTATTCACGATCAAAATTGTGATTTTCCCATAGACTGTCATTATGAAAACTTGTGTGAGGTTTCAAATTAGTCGAGCAAAAAATCGAGAACACGACCCCATCTTATTTATTTGTAGAATTTTCTAAGTATATTCAAAAGTTTTGAAAAAAAAAATACAATGTTTTAAAAAAGTAGAAACAAAAATAATCGCAATATGCAGATCAACCTTAACGACTTAATCTTAAAGCGCAGAACAACCTTAACGACTTTGAAATCGAAATATAACTTCGGTTAAAGTAATAAGGTTTTAATGCAAATCTGTTAATATTTGGAATTAAAGCTGTAACTAAGTAAGTGGAATTTTATTTGCGCACTTCTTACATTATTTTTTATAATATTGGTTTTGGACCTTGTATCATATCTCAGATATCATGTATTTATTTTTCGGCGACTCAGATATGTACTAAGAGTCTGTCAAGTTTATTTCCGTATTTGTTGCAATATATGTCATATAGGACAATGCAACAACTTTAGCTCAAATTATAATTATGTTACCTAATCGATAAAAGCAGCTGACGTGATGTTTATGTATAAAATTGATAGATGAAATCGTGTACATCAATATTGCTGTTTTACTGGAACAAAACGTGTTTTAACTGGACTGGCCTCCGAAACAAAATATGTTTTCTTTGGGTATCTAGAAATAAATGCTATACTTTTTAAGAAAAAGGATTTAAAACTTAATTACTGACACACTATTTGTCACGGAAACACATGAAAATTTGCTGTTTTATTACTTATTTATTTGTAGAATTTTCTAAGTATATTCAAAAGTTTTGAAAAAAAAATACAATGTTTTAAAAAAGTAGAAACAAAAATAATCGCAATATGCAGACCAACATTAACGACTTAATCTTAAAGCGCAGAACAACCTTAACGACTTTGAAATCGAAATATAACTTCGGTTAAAGTAATAAGGTTTTAATGCAAATCTGTTAATATTTGGAATTAAAGCTGTAACTAAGTAAGTGGAATTTTACTTGCGCACTTCTTACATTATTTTTTATAATATTGGTTTTGGACCTTGTATCATATCTCAGATATCATGTATTTATTTTTCGGCGACTCAAATATGTACTAAGAGTCTGTCAAGTTTATTTCCGTATTTGTTGCAATATATGTCATATAGGACAATGCAACAACTTTAGCTCAAATTATAATTATGTTACCTAATCGATAAAAGCAGCTGACGTGATGTTTATGTATAAAATTGATAGATGAAATCGTGTACATCAATATTGCTGTTTTACTGGAACAAAACAGTGTTTTAACTGGACTTGCCTCCGAAACAAAATATTTTTTCTTTGGGTATCTAGAAATAAATGCTATACTTTTTAAGAAAAAGGATTTAAAACTTAATTACTGACACACTATTTGTCACGGAAACACATGAGAATTTGCTGTTTTATTACTTTTACGAAGAAAATTAAAAAGCGTTTGTAATGCTTTTACTCCCGGTAAACTGTCGCGATTATAAATTTGTTTATATTTTGAAGTCATAATTCACTACTTGATTTGGAATTTTCAAAAATATTATAGGAACAAAAAAACTCATATTTGATGTTCATACTATGACCAAACTTCAATTTGAAAGAGTCTTTTTCAGATAAAAGTCATACAGTACAGAATATTTGTATCGCTTTTTAAGCCTCGAATGTTTCAGCACTATCTAAACTTGACATCCCTTTTCCGAAAACTTTATAAAATTGTTGAGCACTCTCTGAAGCTTCCGATTTCTCTGATTTCTGCTGATAACCAAAGCTGTTTCACTTAACTCATACCGGTATCTGAAAACAGATAGATTATTTTAAAAAATGTACATTTAGAACCATATGCTCTTTATCACAATTAAGAGTTTATATAATGATTGTTTGTTATCTTTATACTACTTTTTATGTTTGACCATCAGTAATACATGCTGCTTATTTTTTATTATTGTTAATGTCATTGTTGTTGTTCATGCGTAATCATCCAATCCGTGCTTTTTGAGAATGACAAAAAATCCCTCAAATGTAAATTAAATGGTAGTTGTCAAATGATAGTAATTCCTTTTAAAATGTATTTGTCATTTAATTTCTTATTTGATCTAAAATGGTCGCAGCTTTGCGAATCACCTGAAGCTGGCCAAAAGCATAAATGTCATTGTTCACTTACTGTTCTCTGCCATCTGTCGAGAAATTATTGCCATCTTTCCCGATAATTATATATTCCTTTCCTTCCTCAAGAGATGGCAATTTGCAGTTAATACTCCAGAAGAATGTAATCATATCATCTACTTTTGGTTTCTGTATTTCTGTTAACAAAAACGAAACGATAAGAGATGTGTTTCTCGCAAAAAGTATTTTGATATAACTTATTTAAAGATTGGCTACAAAATACTTTAATGCCCTAGGTAATTAAAAGATAGTAGCAGGGTCTGTAAAGTGAACATTCAAATCAAAATTACTTAAGGTTACTGGAGATTGTAGTCAATACTTCAACGGACCTTATGCGCTAATAATAAGTTGGTATAACTTAACAGCTTGCAATAGAACCAAGTTAATTTTTTCACTTCAAAGAAATGCAAAACATATTACCCAGTTAATTCCACAGCTTAAGTTATCGTAGAAACGGGTAAATATGATATAGTGGAACCTCCCTAATCCGAATCTCTAAACTGAACGAATCATTTGATCACATTTTTCTTATTCATTCTCTATTTTAAAATACCCTTGTAATCCTAAACCACTCTTCTTCAAAAATCGAGCAAACTTTGTGATTTTTTATATCTAATTACATTAAAATCTACCCTTCTAATCCGAACCTTAGTCAATGTTTCTGGTGTAAATCTTGCTCAGTTTTGACATTTCTGAGTCTGTTTACAATTTTAACTATTACAGAAACAATAGGCCCCAACACCGATAATCAAAAGTCATGTCAGATATTTGTTTTGTAGATCCATGCAATAAGCACAGGTGTGAAAGAAGTTTGTTTAAACGGAAATTTGTAAGAATATAAAAACGTGCTATAAGTATGCCAGTGTAATAGTGTTACTTACATGGGCTCTTATTACACATCTTATATAATAGTTTATCGTAATTTAGTTCTTCTAAATAAGACGTAAACGTTAAGTTTTAGAACACATCACAGTTGAACGAGAAATTAAAGCAGCGGTCCATATTTTCACTCATATCTCATTCTATCCAGTATTTTAAATCGATGACACCTAATGGCCATTTTGGAAAAAGCAGGTGTCTTGCTGGTTCTAGAAATGTAGAAAGGTTAAAGGCTTGAGCCTTCAATGAGAGGAATCCATTTGTCTGGCAAAAAGTTAATAGCTCAGACCAGGTATTTTTATAGTACAGGAGAAAGGACATTTATGGTCGACCACTAGTAAAAAGTAAAGGATTGCTGTTACAGTGACCCCTACTCTACCAACATATATATCATACCTTGATGTATCGCCTTCAATACTTTGGCAGCTGCGATTATCTGATTTTTTTCAAGATTATAGGTCAACGATTTAATCTTGACATGGACTGCTGTAAATAGAATTAGTATGTACACAATGTACACATCAAGATCAAAAATATGAACTTAGTTTGTTACATTGTTTCTAATTCAGAACTACTTAGCTTATTATAACTTTTACTGATACCAACTATTTTTGAATAACAGTACTGGTATCAGGGATGGACTAGAAAGTTCTCTATTGAACCAGTTCATAAATAAGAAAGGTAAATGAAAAATTTCTTAGTTACATTGTAATTAGACAGAATGTAAACCAACCTTACCTAATTGAAGTAACAAAAAACAAACAAATAAATAGAACTTTTATAAAATGTAACAACTTTTTCCAACATGTTTGGTAACTTACAGAAATATGCCAAATACATTTGAAGAGCTTCAATGCAATATTTTTCCATGTTTGTTTTGTACATTTGATAGGAGGTTTCATTAAAATAAAATTTATCTTCTTAAATAGAAGCAAAAGCATTAAAAAATTATCGTTTATTATTTTTGCGAAATAGTAAGTAAACATTGTTTTACCGTAATTTGCTTTTCTCAAATCACACATGTACTTAAACAGCATTAGTGCGGGCTTCCTTCTATTCTTAACCAATCGTAGTATTTCTTCTTCTACTGGCTGGACACATGTATCTAAAATATGACGGTACATTTGATTTAGAATAAAGTTAGATTTCCGTATGTTCAGATGCCAACAAAACCGATTGTTTAAGTACAACAACAGGAATATCATAAATGAAAACATATTCAACTTCCTGTTAATTCTAGGTAAAAATGGATCACTACCGAAGCGTTTCAATTTGAGTTATATGAGCGTGTTTAAAATGTGTCCGACATGTGTTTTATTCAACTCAGTGTATTTCATTACTTAAACTGCAATAGTTATTTAAACATGTTGGGATTTCTTTCAGTTGATCCAGTGCATATTTTATAGGTAGTTTTACACTAGTAATGCAAGAAATCCGTGCATAAAAAGGGGCGAAATGTGCACCTTCTTAGAAAAAAACAAAAACAAAAAATCAAAAACATGGAACTAGACACTGTATGTATAGTTTGTATAACCTACAATGGAATGTGTACAGTCATTATGTAGAACCTACCATGACACATTCCTATGATGAAATTGTGTCACTAACCAAACAACACGAACAAATCAATTGTTCGCAAATACAATGTCAGAAAGTAATCCTGACATATTTTGTGAATTTTGTCTGCGGAAGTTGTAATTTTGCCAAGTTAACTGAAAAATGAAAATTTATTTCTGGTTCTCTTCAAGTTGGGTAATTTGCGGTCAGAAACAATGTCGGATCTACTGTCTGTCTACTGAAGCATCCATACTTAATATACTATTATCGGATGGATTGCAAGTTTGTACAGACGGAAAACAAATGGGTTCCACTTAAGCGTTTAGGGAGTATTCAACAAAGCTTTTCAACCATATATAATTCTTCCCCAGAATTCTCAAATGTGTAAAACTTCTTTGAGGAGTGTACTTTACAAAATATGTGTACTGCCACGAAACATTTCACAATTTTTACAATATACTAGTATGCCCATTTGAGAGCGATTTGATAATATTGTTATAATAATTATTACTATGTACAACGCCATTGAATATATCATTGTATAAAAATATGCTTTTAATCAAATTATTTCGTGTCAGTTTTAGTTTTTTTTATTATGAACTGTTGTTAAAAATATATACATGTATACAGTAAACATGCAAATAGTTGATGAAGTACATATTGCTCTCTTTCTCTTAATATGTTAAACACTGCATATTGCCTTCCATAAAAAGTTAACTGCTAGTCATATAGCCCGGTCTTTGGATCACTTTGGGGATTCTTACAAAACTTTAAACTGATGTACATCATTTCTTCGGATTAACTAATATGCATCATGAAATTCTAACAGAATCCATCGTGTAGTCCATTACAAATTTCCTATGCTGCTACAACAATGCATTTAATCAAACTACTTAGTGTCAAATTTGTCTCCTGGTCTTTTACTCTGATAACTAACATCAGACCATGATTGACTTACTCACCGCTTTTGAAAAGTATTTTAAAAATGTAAATTTCTAACAATAAGAAAAGCTACATGATAACCGATATTCAGATGGTTTAGTTATTAACATTTTTATTATTGCATTATTCACAGACCAACAGTGTCAACTGTTACAACTTGATAACTATATATTTGATGTCTAAGCTATTCTTTACTGTGATCACAGATGTCACGGCTCCAAAATGCTGAAAATTTGGAAAGTGGCAATTTAAACTAACTCAAGGACTGCTATAACATAGTACTGAAGTCGTGTGATTGATGATCTGTCATTGATTTTTCTATATACATGTAGTTTCTAATGTTTAAAGGTGGTTAATCAGACTTTGTCAACTAATGGATAGGTTTGAAGCTTTAACAATGGATCATTTACATTTATCCACGTTCACCGAGTGCTTAAACATTCTAGATCTTCACTGGAGTATTTCTTATCTACAAATTTGATAAACATACATAGCTTAGGAAATAATATAAGTATAAGAACTATGATTTGCATTAACAATTACATACTTAGCCAACGTTCATTAGAAAGACAAGTTCGCAAATTAATTACTTCCTTTACTTATCTTGTTTGCGCAACCAAAACAGATTGGATCTAAATGAATTCCGAAGCTACATGCAGTTTTAAAGCTTGGCTTTTGGTCAGATTGTTTAAGTATCTGATTATCCCATAAACAGTATTTTAACAATTACAGTCAAACCTGTTTATAAAGACCACCCTTGAAAGAGCCAAAATGTGGTCTTTATTGGGAGGTGGTCTTTATTCACAGGTTAAAATATACAGTAAGTTAAAATGAGAAACAAAACATGTGGTCTCTGCAATTCTTTTATGTCATTTGAAAGAACCTAACATGTCCCATGCACAACTACTATTGTTACTGATCACATGTGTGAAGTTTCATTAAATTATGTCAAGGGGATGAGGAGAGATGGTGCACAAAAGATTGTGTCTACGGACAGCCGGACGGACATATAGACAGAAAAAGAGACGGACGGACAGACAGACAGAAAAATTGAAACCAGTATACCCAACATTACAACTTTGTTGTCGGGGGTACAATAAAATATTCGAAAAAAACTGCGAACCCTGCGTTGTTAAAAATGACACTAATATACAGACACTAAAATAAGATGCATACTTTGTAAACAATTGCACTGTTTTCCATCTCCATCACATTCGTAGTCGACGCCTATGTCGGCGCCTGTGTTTGGGTCTGTCCGATAAAACTGTGTACAATGCTTATCTAGAGAAATGGAAATAAATTGTTTTTTTTTTATTACAGTGTCCTTGATTTAACGCATTTAATATATACAAGTATTTAGAAAGGTCGTCGGTTCGCTTTACCTGATTGTTCCAGAAATAGTGATAAAAAGATACATACATAGTCCAACTGACGCAAAAGGCTGTCATATTACTGAGCTCTACGGGAGGTATAAAATATCTCCATACAATTGAATGCAGGTTAGGTAGTTATAAAGACGAGAAATGAACGCATTCATACCATGGTAATAAACGAAATTTTCTAACATTCAATTTTAATCTTATTACTTTTGAATGAAGTATTTTATATAAGCAAAAGTAAAAAGGTATCAGATGCATTTGATTAAATTGTATATATTAATGCAGAGCAAATCGACAGATAAATTATAGCTACCGGGATTGTAGTAGTCGTAGACTTCGACTGCTGCTGGCTGTCTGGAACTTTTAGCACCTTTGAAGTTGTCATTTAAACGAAATATGAATTTAGTTTCATTTGGAGTTATCTGGAACAAATATAATATTATGATTTGACATATATATTTGAAGGTAAGAACATTTTGATAAAGCTTGCATTATATATGTATGATATCATGTGACTACGGAAGCTGAATCGAGTTAAACGGAAAATATTTATTGAATAGATTATTTCTTCATTACGAGAAAAGATAGACCGAGTATTTGCAAGAAAAGATCGAGTATTTACGTGAAAAAATCTAGTAATTACGAGATAATCATCTCATAAGAACGAGGAAATATCTTGTAATGATGAGAAAAGATCTCGAAATAGTGAGAAATGATCTCGTAATAATGACAAAACATCTCGTACTTATAAGACAAGCTCCTGTAATTACGATAAAAATCTTGAAATTACTTGAAAGGATCCCGTAATTACGAGAAAACATCTTGTCGTAATAGGAAAAGATCTCAAAATAGCGTAAAAGATCTTGTTTTTACGAGAAAATATCTAGTTTTTACGAAAAAAGATCCCGTTATTACGAAATTACGAAAGAAGAGGGGAATGGACATTGAAGACGGTTTTCGGTCAATACTCTGAGAATCATTGACTTACAACCTTCATCTCCACCAGCAGATTTGTACTTGTCAGTAGATAATATCTATCAACATCGAGGGCTATATGTTAAATATCAAAACCAAAGGGGCCTAAACTTAGAAAATAGTTTCCGATCAATAAGTTGAACCTTCTGGGCTATAACAGTCAAACGTTCAAGGCATATTGATGGCTCTTATGATTTTGGGCAAGCAGATTCATTGTTGTCCTGTTAAGTTTAGGCCTGTTGCCTTGACCTTTGATTTATCAGTCCCAATGCAAGTTCAATAGTGAACATCTTTTGACCAAGACCTATGTGCCTATTTAGTCTACAGTTGTGTCAAATGATAACGAGCTGTTTTCTACGAAAGTTTCAAATGGCTTTCAGTTGTTGAGAAAATAAATGCTTTCACAAGTATAGAAAATTACGGCGAAATCCCTAAAAATTTACGGTTTTGCCGCGTTGGAATGTTCGCTTTGGTTCGAATTTTTCGAACAACTTGACTTAAATCGTTGTACAAATTCAAAGACACAAAGAAAACTTTTAACATTTCGTACATTTCGACATGGTTTCCTATTCATTTTTCAAAATAAGTCCCACGTTAAAGACGTGAATAAAGGATAAATAAGTCAAGGCATTTATTACACAGGTAAAACAAATCTGCAATATTCAACAGTAATTTTATTTGATTATTTTCAATTGTTTTCTAATTGCTACTCTTAAAAGAGACAATTTTATCATTACACTTATTTAGTGGATGATTATAGAAATTGACAGTTTAAATCCATGATAATGTATGACCCCTTTGTGCCATAGTAATATCATCAATATTATGACTTTTTCTGGGATCGACCCCACGTCCCCTTATATAGAATGCCTACCACTGATGAGATTAAGGCACTTCTAACTGTGATACTAGTGCAGCCCCAAAACAAGAGTGCAAGGTTACAGTTGATAATAATATCTTTTGTGAGGAAGGGTATTGGGTTATGTTGAGGGGTTAAGTTGGTACTTGTGAGGGCTTGGAGAATGATGTGGTACTTATTAAGAGTATGTATCAATAAATGTAAGAAACTTAAAGCAAAACAAATGCAGAGTTAGGTTGCCCGGAGAGCGGAATTTTGGGTAAGAGCTTGAAGACATTTAATAAATGGTCATTCTAGAAGGAAAGATATGTTAAACTACGCCCTGTCTGACGACAGCCAAGCATTTAAACAAGCACATTCAGTGGTAATGTATCACCGAAAGAATATGTACTTTTGTGGATTATATGCTGAAAGATATTTACTTTCAGATATACACAAGATATGTACAATAGGACTGTGCATTGGTTTGATAGTTAAATGACTGATTTAAATATGGTTTGAATTATATATATATATATAATTGTAAATGTATTATTCTTGTTTAACAACACGTACAAACTAATGGGAAAAAGATTTAAGTGAATGCAAACTAATGGGAAAAAAAGATCGAAGTGAATGCCATTAGTATAATACCAATTAAATGTGTAAAAAGACAACTTAAAAATTTCAAACGGTTTTACCATTAATATGATAGTAATGACACCGTCGTCAGGTGTACAAAATTATGACGTTGCTTATGTCAATACATGTAAAAAGAAGAAAACACTGTTGTTTGTATATTGAAGAAAATGAAATATGAAATATTGTATAAATTACGTAATTATAGCCTCTGCAGATAATACATGTAATCATTAAATGTGCCGCGCCATGAGAAAACCAGTATAGTGGGTTTGCGACCAGCATGGATCCAGACCAACCTGCGCATCGGCGCAGTCTGATCAGGGTCCATGCTGATCGCTTTTGAAGTCTATTGCAATTAGAGAAACTGTTAGCGAACAGCATGGATCCTGACCAGGCTGTGCCGATGCGCAGGCTGGTCTTGATCCATGCTGGCCGCAAACCCACTATGTTGGTTTTCTCATGGCGTGGCACATCTTAATTCAGTAATTGTCGATATGGAAATAACCGAAATGAAAAAAGAGTGTTGTCTTTGCAACTAATTCAAATCGTGTTGATGGAAAAATATACTACAGTGCAAGAGATTTAATAGATAAATCCATTAATTTTTTCTCCTAACAGTGAGATGTTTTCTCTTGTAATTACGTGATGTTTCCTCCTTAATACAATATAAATCTTTTCTCGTACTTAACAGACATTTTTAACAAGATAACCATCTCATAATTTCGATATCTATATCATCCTTAAATTTTCATGTCAATATTTTGGCGGCCATCTTGAATTCAAAATGGCGGCCATGGAAATCAGTGATATAAACAATAAAAAAATATATCTTGCTCAATTTTTGGTAAATAAGAACCCAAATAGTATCAAAATGTTCCAAAAACATTGCCCTTTCCTTTTCAGTTACTTTATGTAAATTAACCTATTTGCATATTCATGAATATTAATGAGTATGTAAAAATATTACCAAATTTCGCAATAAATGGACACATATTGAAGTTATACAAATTATTACGTGGCTAGTTTTAGTCACTGAAGTAGTCAAATGGTACCAAATGAAAGGTAAGATAGTATGCTCTTGATATTATATCTGTTTATGGTCATACCTAGCAGAAACCAGGCTTAACTTCAATCATAAATGGGTGGGGTAAGAAATTGACCCCTGAACACGAAAATCCATTGTGTTGTTATATGTTGAGCAATTTTACATATATAAGAGTATTAAAATGTTCCTAAACTATTGCCCCTTCCTTTCTAGTTATTTTATATAAATTTATATAAATTATCTTATTAGCATATTTATGAATATTAATGAGAATATAAAAGTATGAATAATACGCTAAAAATGGGCATATATGAATGTTACGCAAAATATTTCTTTGTAAGTTTTGGTCATTGAAGTTGTCAAATGGTACCAAATGAAAGGTAAGACACTGTGCTCTTGATATGTTATCTATTTATAGTGTAGGTTATAAGCCGAAGGATTGTGCACTTTGTAGAAGAGTTTTTGTTTTGTATTATTATTGCGTATTTTATAATATTATTACAATTCTGATGTAGAACCCATCGCTGCATGAAGTATTTAAAAAAATAAATTTAAAAAGTGACACGATACATATATTAGTTTGGTGTTTGTTGTAAAATTACTGGAACGTGTCGAACTGTACTGAATTAAGCATTTATGCATGTAAAACATGTACACATTGACCTATTTTGTAAAACTGCCTCTAAAGAAAAAGGTTGAAGCCGTGCCAACTAGAATTGATATCAAAGTGGATAGAATTTCAATGTAGACATAAATTTTCTGAAACTTTCTTTAGTTGAAAACTTCATTGCAATTTTCTCATACAATATTCTGACGCTAATGACAAAAACCACTTGACCGTGACAAACTGTATTCATTGTTAATACGCACATATTCATTTGTAAATATTGAAAACTACTTTTTTAAAAAAAACATGAAGAAAATAGCCAATAAGACGTTCATATGAAAAAAGGCAAATCATCAAAGTGAGCTTAACGACTTTGTTACAACGAAACTATTCATAAAGTATTCCAATAAGGAACGAAGGGAGTAATTCGCTAATTATGCCTCTGTAGTCACACCGAAAGTTGTCCTTATCAGTATTTTTCCGCCTACTTAAGGTCATTTAAATGCCAAATAATTAGGCTGAATTGATACTTTATTGTAAAGAAAAATGTCTGTGGATGACTTAAAGCTACGTAACATTATATTGTTCCAAGTAGAACCTGCTTGTTAGAATGAAAGTGAATGAAGGTTCGTGCTGATGTCTTCAAACGCAATATTATTGTTTTCATATGTATTTCAGTCACGTGACCATAGTTTCACTCAATATTTTTTTATTTACTGATTGTTTATAGACAGAGCTTCAAGACAAGGACTGTCTCGCAAGAAGTGAAAGGCTAGAAATGCTGGTAAGAAATTGTTATGCATTGTCATTTTATATTGAAAATAGAAGCGGGGACATTCAATACATTCTAACCTATTCAAAAAAATCGCAGTTCGTAAAAATTGTTTCAACCCAGGAAACACTGGTATTTTCTTATCAGAATCTTATTGTGAACATCATTTTAAGAAAACATGGACTATGTCATTTACAATTTTAATGCAAAATTTGTGTGTTTTTTATTTCCTTTCCCCTCACCTTGGTTTCGCATCTGGGACATTATTACGGAAAATTGACAGCTTTTTAATACTAACAGCTGTCCCTTGAGAAATCAGAAAAGTTAGATAATAATCATTCTATCAAACATTTGCAAATTTGCTGACAATCGACTATGTACAAACAATAACTTATTGTAAGGCTACACAAAATTAATTTCTTTGTCATCGGATTTTTTCCACACAAAAAATTAAGAGCGGGCAAGCGAAACAAAAATAAAAATATTTTTCTTTGGATTTCACCTATTTTTGGAGCGGGAGAGGAGCGATTTGAAGAAAAAATAAATAAAAAAAAAACAACTTTGCCACAAGAATTAACAATCACTGCCAAACATACCAAAAAGACTTGAATATACATAAAAATACAAAAGATCCTTAAATATTCGAGATTTAATGACAAACTGTCCCAAAAATACATAGCAGCCACTCAACAGATGATTCCAATAAATCTTTATGCTTACCGGGACCCGGTACAATGTAACATTTACTAACATTGAGAGAAAGGACAACAGGCGGATACAAGAAAAGTTGGAAATTTAACCATATTTATTGTGTCAGATTGTATTACATAAACACATGTATGTAGTTTCATTGCCCTTACTATATTTGGCCTAAGAATGCACCAACAGACTTGTTCAATTTCATCAGCTTTTTGGTCTCAAAGTAAAGCAGGAACATCATTGATTTATGGACTGGGTATAGGTTAGAGAACTTAATTCTTCACACGTGTACACAAAGTATTAAAATTGCCGAAATTGGAATTCACTCGAAACCTGTGCATGTATATGTTTGATGGGCATTTTAGAAAAGACAATGATGTAACACTGGACAGGTAGTCCAAATTGAATTAGCACCTGTTCATCATGTAACTGCTACCCAGTTATTGGTGATATATGTGTATAATTTTACATATTGCAGCAAACCTTTTGTTCTTATCACCAATGATTATAAGAATTTGACACTGCATTTTTAAACATGACCTTTTCAAGCTTTATTTACACAATCTTACTGTTATATCGGCTGTAAATTTTGTAAATTGGTGCAATACAGAGCTTGAAACATGTTCTCGTGGTGTTTTAATAGACAATTATGATTAAAAGCATTAAGTTTTATGAAATCATATTGCTTCACAGTGGAAAAATGGCACTTAAACAGTGAAAAAAGCCCGCTTTGAAATTTTGAAATCCGTCTGCAAAAACTGAAGCGGGAGGAAGCTGACTTACAAAAAATATTTTTCTTTTATTCTGGAAAAAATGGAGCGGGAAATCCTTTGACCAAGTAATCAATTTGGTGTGGCCTAACCAGAATTGTAATGATTTTAAACCTTTGACATTTCTAACAAGTACGAAGGTTGTAATTCGCAAATGTAACATATTCAACTCTTCAATTTTAACTTTTAAATTACTAAATGCGCTACGTTTGTACACGTTTCAAAATATACGTGCAAGCATAAGTATATAAGTGCATGTAATTAATTATAATTACATGTAACGCAAAAATATGTAGTTGAACATATATATATATAAAATTCATGCATTTGCAAGTGCAGTTTGTGTACCTATACTATTAAATTAAATTTACAAATGCATTCCTAATTACAAGTGCATATTGCACGTGTTTTGTACATTAAAGGTGGAACATTTAGGAATAATGAAAACAATAAGACAATGAGCAAACATAGGAATGCTTGTAGTCTTACCTTAAATTAAATTCACATTTTCCTAGCAATTTTTTTTTCATTCAATAGACGGGCGCTAGTGTTTTTGTGTTTTAATGTGTCTTTGTATTTTTCTATTATTTCTATGAGAATTTCTTTTTCGAAAGTAGTAAATCACCAAAGTAACACGTTTTATATATGTAAAAATACAGCGAAACGGTCTGATGACTGTATCTACATGTTCATAGTGTGTGACCAATATACCCGCCGAGTATTAGTGAAAATTCGTTAGAAAACAAGGTTGTGCTATGGCTTAACTAATACTGCTTTAAGCCTTTCTTAGTGCCTTTGTTGAAAAACTGGCCATATGAGGTAGAAGCGACGTGTAGAAATGCATTGTAAAGTAAGTGGATGGGGTACATATTAAACAGTTAAAATAAATTAAATATAATTGTTCTGAGTACATTTAAACATTTGTAATGTCCCATTGGCTTGTTTAATGACATGCTATCCGGTATGTTAAGCAATTGTATTGGTTTTTTCAGATATTATGGCCTAAGACCACAGTTATTTTTACTATATGTTCTATATAGGCACTGGACACTATTGCAATTTTGCATGCATTCCAACCCACCTAAAACACATGTACCTGAACTCAACAGAACTATTCAAGAGAAAAAATTCCACCCACAGTAAACATGGGGTTGATTGGCTCTCTTTTTTCAACCATTTTGAACCAAACCACATGCGTATGAAGAATACTCTCTAGATGACCAACAGGCCCTATCAAAAAGTCATGTTATGCATATTCTGACATTCTCATTCTGTCGAATTGTACATGTACCTACTATTTCATATATACTCTATTAAATTATGCCATTTATTGCAGGTCTGATACTCTTTCGGAAAATCCAGGAGGATTTAAAAATCATTCACCATTCACAACCAACTAATTTCTCGTAAGTACGAGATCTTTTCGCTTTATAACGAGAGATCTTTTTTCCGTAATATCAGAAACGTTTATCGTAATAACAAGATCTCTTCTCATAAGTACGACAAAGTTATGTCGTAACTACGAGATAATCTATTTGATAGATATGTTTCATTTGACTGGTTTCAGTTTTCTCGCTTTTAACAGTTTTTTTTAAATAATTGACTATGGAACTGTTTTGTATGTTAAAAATCTTTAAAAAAAAAAAACAGGTACGGCATTACCTTTACCATATTTCTGTTGTAATTACTAACTCATGAAAACATTTTCAAACTTTTGAAAATGTTGACATAAAACTGAATGCATGACGCCTTAAAGCAAGTATTAGTTCAATTGACATAGCTTCAGTAATTAAATACAGGACATAGCAGAAAAAATTACATCATGTAACTCACCTCACTTAAGTAAAATACCACAAAGCCTTTACCGTTAGATGGCAATTCGTATCTTGCAATATTTCTATTATCTTCCAAAAGCTGAAAGGAAATATAAATCAATATATAATGCAAGTGTAATAATATGTGCATCTCGTTTACGTATATTTATGCATAATGATTCATTTAAGGATTAAATTACTTATTCCGGTTTTCAAGTACGCAGAATAGCGTTCATATTAAATAAAGCTAAGAATGGGCTTTATGATTAACGTGTGCGTTAAACGCGCATTTATACATGCACGATTATTAGAAAAAAGGTAACTGAATACTCATAATTCTAAGTGAATATCTTACCTCATCGAATTCTTATTTTCAATGATTTTGGTCTACGTATCAAACTTTCTTAAACAGCTCAATTATCAATTGAATCAAAACCTTGATCAGCTTACCGGTATATAGGAAATTATCTAACAAAGAAACTAAATACTTATACATGTATTTCGTTAGTATGAACGTATGCAGATTACGACGGTCAAACATTTTAACGCCGTTTCTCGAAATCACACAGAATCCAAATTGAAGATACATTAGTATTAACAATATATAATAGATAAAGCAACTCAAGACAACTTTAGATGGCAAAAGCTAGACAACAGCTCAACATATCGTTAAAAGATACAAAACGTTTTATAAAGCTTATGGTAGATGCTTTCAGTTGAAAATTAATAATTTGAAAAGAATGATATTATAGTGCTTCGGAATCCTAACAGCTACATCTGCGTTTTATACAAGGTTTATCAATCCAACACTTGTATTAGTGAAAACAGATCATATGTGTAGACGAACCGCTATCATTAGTGAAGACGTGATCACAGAATTTTGACCCCAATCTTCGAAACAATTCATTTCATACCATATCGATTTTACCGAATCTACGAGCAACTTCCGTGACAAAAACTGGACAAATCATCAAACTATATGAGTTCTTACTTATTATTTCCATGGACGTTTGTAACTTTGTGATTTGATGACGATTTTTAAGGTATTAGATCACTTATAGTAATGTTTACAAAATGGCCTTTGCTTGGTATATTCTAAAAGGTAACCGTGTTTTGCACTATTTTTCAATTTTTAAACAATTTGTACCGCGCCGTTTCGTATCAATTTTGTATAACTTATGTTATCTCCTCAAGCTCAAGTAGAGACAAATTTCAAAGTGATAGCCACTATCCAAAATGTTTGCAGAGAACCCATTTTACCATTGATTTTAATAAAAGAAACATCATACTATTGGTAAACAATTATAAAACACAAAATAAAAATGTAAATATCATTTTTTCTATTGTGCCTCAAGTAAACGGATATAATGAGACAGAATTCATACTTCAACATTGCAAAAATAAGGTCGAATGCTGTGTTTCTGTTTTGAATTTTCCTTACTCCATTTAAAAATAACCTTAGGGCAGACGTAAAACCTATCTAAATTTCTTCCACAATATATAATCTAAGAGTGAAAGCAAAATAGAGAACTTTTACCGCGTGTAACTCAATATTTTGAAAGATGTGTAACCCTACCCCTTCTGTTTAAGTAGTAAATTCACTTTGAACACTAAAAATCACTTGTAAGATTAATCTTTTTCCATTTTTGTACAAGAAATCAATAATAAGTCTTAAAAGAAGTAAAACCTTACTAGAAAAAAAGGAAAAAAAATTGGTCCCAGTAGGGCTTGAACCTACGCCCCGCGAAGAACTGAAGTAAAAGTAGGTTTATGGTTTTATGGTAGGAATTGAATACTCTTCAAAAAGGAGGTTCTTTATTAGTGATCTAATACCTTAAGTTTAAAATGCAAAAATGTTTTAAAGGCACATCTAACAATCTCCTTCTAGTAGATATCTTTTTGAAATTTTGCTCATTTATAATTCAACAAATGAACAAAAGTTTATAAATAAATATTTGTCACGGTTTCCGTTTGAAATTTACTGAATTCTCAAAGTTTTTCACAAATGCAATATTAATAACATGCCTTTAATGTTTAAATCTAAATTTATAGTTAAGTGATAAGTTTCTGAAACTTATTAATATAATTAATCTTGATACTAAAGGATGTTTTGTTTTAGGAGATGCAAATAAACATAATTCGTTTTCCTTAATTCTGGTTGCAATGCATTTCTTTGAAATGTTTGCATGTTTACATTACATGAACACAGTGAACTCCGAGTGCAAGCAGAACCTAATCGCTTATAAACAGATTTCTCTACATTCCTGCTTCGAGCAAATCATCACGTAGAAGGGATGCCAAGAAATATAGACTGAAGTGTCCTTCAATAATCTCTCTAATACGATATCATCATGTGAAGAAGTCATCCGCCTGGCTAATGAAAGGCTGGTGGTTCTATCCAGGTGCCCGCTCGTGATGAAATAATACACGTAAGGGCACATGGGATCTTCCTTTACCATCAAAGCTGAATATGACCTATAACTATGTCGGTGCGACGTTATACCCAACTTGGTGACTTATATGAAATTAAAGCACTATTGGACCAGTGCAGTTCGTATTCAAATGATGTCAGTGATCAATTTAGGGAATGATATTATTTGCTATACAATACCTTCTCTAAATCTTCACTGGAAGTTTCAACACCACTCTGTAAACCGACTTTAACAATAGACTTGCCGTGCACTTTCTCGTTTATAGAGCTGCAAATAAATTGCAGTAATATAGTTAATCGTATATGTACAGACTTTGCTGTCATTGTATAAAAGGCAGTTTTTATTCATACACAAAGTAAAAAGAGCAAGTATTTAAAATCATCACAACTGTCCACAATGTCACTGAAAATATAAATTCTAAGACGATTACAGTTTAATCAAAGTACTACAGATGATAATTACTCTTTTACTCATCAGTTCCGTTATGTATTTGTAACACATGTTTAAAACATGTAATTTTGACATAACCAATTATATCCTACTTGCATATGTCTAGTAGTATGCCATGTTTTGAAAGTTTTATTTGTATTTGTAAATAAGCTCTATGAAACATCTTTAAAGCAAATGAAATATCAGAATTATCAAAACCTGTCGTGGAAACAAATTAGTAGAATGCAAGCACAGTCTTCATTTTGTCTTCCCAGTTATGATCTCCTTTAACTGTAACATTACGGAAGCTTATCAGGGCCTCCACTTATCTAAAAGTTTCGCGTCAAGTCAACTTGTGTCTTTTCGTTTTGAACAAAAACATCTGATGAAGGCGTGATAATTAATACATTATACGTAAATGTTTTTAATCATTACGCATACTTTTTTATCGAATTGCGTGAAATATTTGTCAATGCGATTAACTTCTACACGTCTAACTTGATCTTTCAGCGAAGTCGTCAAGAAACATAACAAGAAGATAAATGTATTTGGTATTTCAACATAATTTACTCGACTTGTTACATCTTTTTCTCGAGAACTTTTACTTTAAGCGATATAATTATGCATGTCACGTGATATTTAAACACGTCAGGTTCAAAAATTGCCTATATTGGTCTTGTCTGCACAGTGATGGTTTCATTATGTCTACGCCAGAAATATTCTAGGGAGACATATTGTTTTTCCCCGAGTTGTCTGTCTGTCCGTCTGTCTGTCCCGACGTGCCCACATGTAAATTTGGGGTTAGCGTTTCTGTTGAATTTGACATTCTGAGGTTGAGGTCATTCTGGGGTTAAATTGGTATTGTGGGGTTAAAAAATAGTATTGTGGGGTTAAAAGGATCAAAGGAAGATAATAGGTAATATAAGGGATTACCCCACAAATCCTGTAAGTTCGTCCGTCTGTCCTTCACAAATCGTGTCCGGGCTGTATTGTTTAAACCCCTTAAAGGATTTTCAAATTACTTGGCACAAATAGTCACTGTAACAAATCATGGAGGCTGGGGGAGACATGTGTTTTTGTTACAAAATCCCTTCTTGTTTGTGAGTTGATTTTAACTAAACTTGCACATAACTTTTACCACCAAAATACCTTGGTTCCTTTCTTGAACCAGGCATATCCCATGATTGACTCGAGAGTTATATCCCCTAAAAGGGCAAAACTTGTCTAAATTGTGGTCTTGTCTGCACAGAATTATTGTTTCATTTATGATTTTATTTTTCAGCTATATTTCAATATGAACATGTGAAATTTCATAATAACACAACAACACTCCACCCTCTTCCACCCCACCCCCACATCACAACCCCCTCCCCACACTGAGGTGACCTGCCCCCCCCCCCCCCCCCCCTTAAAAAATCTATTGTTCAGCTATATTTTCAATATAAACATGTGAAAATGTGAAATTTCAAAACAACAGTTCCCCGCATCCCGACACCCTGCACCCCCTCCACCAGGGTGACATCCCTCCCCCAGTTATTCTTTTTATTTTCCAGCTCTATTTCAGTATGAACATGTGAAATTTCAAAAGAGCACTTCCACACGCCCCCGCCCCCTCCCCTCCTCCTTCCCATTCAGTTATATATGATTGTCCTTTTCAGCTCGACTAAATATATCAAACACTATCAAAGCTTTGATACTAGCTAGATCAATGTAATTTTGTATGTGAATAGAGGGCAATATTGAAATTATGAACAACACTTTGTTAAAACTCATGTTGCTATGGCAACAGAAATAGTCAAAATATAGTTTTCCCATATGGATCCTTTGATGACAAAAAATTATAGTGGCTAGGTTAATGTAATTTGGTATGTGAATACATGGAAATATGGAGATTACTATAGGTTTACTCTCCATCTGTCTGTCTGTCCATCCGTCTCACAATGTTTATCTCGAAAATCACGATGTATATTTTTTTTCAATTAAATATTTGTCGAAAATAGAAAAACATCGAGCATATTGAGAAAAGTTAAGTCGAAAAGTGAAAAACATCGAGCATATCGAGAAAAGTGAAGTCGAAAAGGGAAAAACACCGAGCATATCGCGAAAGGTTAAGTTGCATTACCTCTATACTTTTAATCTTTGTCAATAAATTTTATTGACATGTGTAAAACATCTTATCTAGGCGAGTAAAGACAAGTCGACTTAGCACAAAACATCTCACCAACTGTAGGCCCTAATAAGCTTCCGTAGTAACCTAACACAAGGTGCATTATGTCGTGAACACAAGTATGTTTTACGCACCAGATTACACAACTTAGAATTGCTCAAAATCTTATTCAAGATAGTTCATATGTTAACTATATCTGGCGTATAAGCCGGTATGTTGCAGATAGCTTATTCGTCTTTGCGACAAAGTATTCTTAGCGTACCAATAAGTAAATTAAATGCACGTCTAAGAATGCTTATCATCAGGCTTCTATAGCATACACACAAATTTAATTATTCATTTGATAATTCTCCTTAATATTACCTGACTTGAAATCGAATACAAATTTTATTATATGCTTGTCTCTTTCGCCTTCCAAAGCTAATTGGAATTTGAAGAGATTCCTCGGCTGAAGGTCCAAACATGTTGAAATCATAATTATCGGGCTCCCCTGGATCCAGTTCACATCGTCCACAAATATCACAACCCCTGTCATAAAATGAGTTTACTTAATATCTGAAGATAAATACCAATAATTTTCTTATTTTAGTTAACGTCCTTTTTTCATCTTTTTAACCAGCCTAGTTACGTCCCTATTAGAAAATCAAGCTATCTGTCGAAAGGTAGCAAGCATAATGATCATCTTTAAAGTTAGAGGCCTCGATGATTGTGTACAACTTTTCTAGACGTTCAGAACGACGAAAAATATTGTAAAAATGCTGGGCAAACCCAACAAGAAGCGAATACTGGTCGTGTTATTGGTCACATTTTTTACATCGTGTAATATAAATCTGGGTATACAAAATTAGTCGTATTGATTATTTCAGTAAAATTAAAAACGTCATCTATAAACAATGAGGAAGAGGTACTTTAATGGGTAATAATTTGAAATCGATTCTTCTGTAACGATCAAACTTTATATTACAGTCAAACGTGTTTATAGCGGCCGACGGAAGGACTGGAAGTGTCCAGTATAGACAGGTGGCCACTATATCGAGGTCTCTCATGTAGGATATCAACATTGCTTTGAAACATAACTGTGTTTTTTATGTCCATAGAGTGTATTGGTTATCGAAATGCACAAATTATTGTATTATCTCACCAATAAGGATTTGTTAGAAAAGAACACATTGTTATCTTCTATTACAAAAATTCACAGTCACGCAGCTGATAAAAAACAGTTTGACTGTCCAAAATATATAATATGTTCCATTTCCATCTTCGTTAAATAACATCGTTTATACAAGAAAATTGTATGTCATGATAAGATAATTAGGGCCAAATTTTCCGGTAGTACCGAAACATAGTAAGTAAGTTAGTAAGTAAATTCTTTATTTATTTATTGAAGGTTGTTGATTTCGGCGCAATGTGTATTTTTGGTAATATTTACAGAATAAAAATAGTCCAGAATATATACATGAGATGAGATGGTGATATAATTATAAGGTATATCCCTTAAGTAAATAAACACTAATGGTAATATAAGTTCTGATGTGATGCAGAACTTACGACTAAATAATGTTGCTGTTTCTTTTTCAATATTTTCCAAATTGAATTTCTTTATTTATTGAGGGTAACTCATTTAGCTGACGCTAATCTTCAATATATATGTGTGTGTGTGTGTGTGTGTGTGTGTGTGTGTGTGTGTGTGTGTGTGTGTGTGTTATATATATACACAAATATAGTTAAAAAAAGAATATTACCGTAAGGACGACAAGAAAAAAAAATAAACGAACACCAAAAATACAAATCATCTTAATTTCGAAATCACTTTACCATGTTAAGTAAATCTTTACAACAAATATGACTTCTTTGAAAATGCCCTATCAAGTGTATTTTTTGATATTTTTCTATCACGATATATGGATTTTACTTCTTCCTAACGGTGGAAATTTTGAACTACGTATACCGTTCTGTAATTATATTACTTGTCATATTCTTTGATTTTCATATTACTGATAATCTCGGGGCCGATTTGTGTCAAAGTCATACGTTCTCCTACGGAACTTATATTGCAGCTACAATTTCTGTAATGCGTTACGGTTTATATTTCGAAACTTTGGAATTTCATAGGTTGATGTACTCACAAATCTCAGCACACAAGGTTGTTACTATGCTTGTTCATTATAAACCTGTAACTGTCCATTCTTAAATATGCATTATTTTAAGAATGGACAGTAACATGTTTATGATTGGGAGATATAGTAAATTAATCATGTGTAAATTAACGTGTAACTGTCCATTCTTAAGGAATTCATTCTTTTAAGAATGGACAGTTACATGCTTATGACTGAGAGATATAGTAAAATAATCACGTGTTAACTATAAAATGGACACAGGATTATGTCACAACAGTGTTTGGATTTAATTAAGAAACAGTCCAGCCACTAATATATTTGTTCTAATAACATTGATGACTGAAGGGCAAAAGTCAGAAAGGCATATCAAAGACATATTGTTTCTGCTTCAGTAACTTTTATGGCTCCGTCTAATTGGTTGATTACAACTACGTAACAATTTCCGGTACATCTGCTACGATGACAAAGGGGAGCGTTTCGAAAAATCATAATAGATATCATTCGAGTCAAAGAAAAATATATACTACAGCTCTTTTGAAGAAAAACAATTATCTAACAGATAAAACTTACATTTTCAAATGTTAGGAAAATGTTTGGTGTTTATTTTGTGGATGGATTCTATATACTTTAGAAATTTCGCAGACGGGTCAAAATTAAGAAAAAAATGCAGAACATCAGGTATGATATAATTAAATATATATGTATTTTGATATAGCCATTCCTTCCAATAAATCATGTGATCAAAATCATTTCTATAGTGATAATACAATAAGTGCTATGATGATAATTTAAAGTTATAATACTGGCCAGATAAGATTACGTAGCGTAGAGGAAGGTCACTTTTCTACAGCAACGCATAAAACATCCGTTCACGAAGACATTGGCTGGATAAATGTACTTGTAAATTGATAGATTCCACCGATGGAGACGGATATAAAAAATGTTACTTTCGGTTTCAGCGATACAACCGCCATCATTCGGATACGTCCGTGACTACGCTAAAGGAAGTGGCTAATCGTACGGTCCCGTATGAATAGTGAAATAAACCGCAGATGGCTATTCGTACGGCAGTTTTGTATTACATTGTACTGAAGTCATTCAACTGATATGTTTTGAACCGATTTCTTTACTTTTCTTAAATTTTCAGTCGCACATAAACAGGAAATGATTTCGAATATAGAAAAAGGCTAATTTTATATCAGCGTGCAATATTGTTGTCATCAAAAGCAAACAATTCACTTAGATTCATCAAAAGGGGAAAAAAACAGGAAAGTAAAAGAAACAGCTTACAACACAATGTCCGCCCACAGCTTAAACACTGCTCCTCTATAAAAATGAGACTAAAATTTACATGTCTTCACTTAATTGATACCGGCAGTGTTCCACAAGATTGGAAGACGGCTATCGTTGTTCCTGTATACATAAAGGGCCCACGAAGCAAAGCCAGCGATCACAAACCTATCCTCTTACTTGCAATTGCTCCCAACTGATGGGGCATGTTTTAGTATCAAATATTATTAATCATCTAGATAATAAAATTTGCTTAATTCCTTCCAACATGGCTTCCGCTCAAAGCACAGTTGTGAATCTCAATTATTAAATTTTAGTGTAGAATTTTTGATACCTTGAAGCTAGTAAATAGACAGACCTAATAGTAATGGTAATGGACTTTATCAAACCGTTTGACAAAGTCGGCCACAATCCTCTGGTCTACAAGCTATGTAGAAAAACATCGATGTGGATTAAATATTTCCTTTAAATACGAACACTATTTCTTCAATCAGATATACCACATTAGGTATCAGGGGTACCACAAGGGTATGTCCTTAGGCCTTGCCTTTTCTTAACATATCAGTCACCTGCCAGGCTCACTTAAAAGCACCGTAAGACTCGTTGTTGATGATACAATAGTTTATCTCACTATAAATATCATGCATGATTGTGAGACTCTCTAGCAGCACCTCTATAAATTAGAGCTTTGGAAACAGACCCAGTCAAAGGAGTTGAATTCGGATAATGCGAAGTGATTAGGGTATATAAAAAGAAAAACATTGCTTTTCACTGTAAGCTACATACCCATGAATTTAAAACTATAAAATTGCTTAATATTTAGGCGAACCAGCAGTGTTAGATCACAAAAAAGACAAACAAGACCCCAAAATACATGAAAAGAAATGATCAAACAAATGATAAATGTACAAATTTAAGAAACTCCGTATAAAACATGTTCAACCATACTTGGAATATTGCTCAACTGTTTGGCATTCAACAATTCCTAACATATGGAATTGAAAGAGTACTAAAAGCTGCCGCCAGATATGTTCAAATCAACTATGTCTGTAGATGAAGCATCACAGAAATGTTAACTGTACTGGCAAACGTTAGAACAATTAGAAATTTCACATCCCTACATCCCTGATTCTTTTAATTAAAATCCGTCATTCCATTGTTTTTTTGTTATTTTTTTTTTTTTTGGGGGGGGGGGGGGCGGGGGGGTTTGTAGATCACCAGTACCGGCTAGACTCTCAGGACCTTCACTTTTATATTCCCTCCTCCCGCACCCATTATCACAAGAGTTCAATTTTTTCCCAAAAAACCATTAGACTCTGAAACAACCTACCACATCATGTTAGATTTAGTGCTACTCTTAATGAGTTCAGGAGTGGCCTAGATTACTGATGTGCAAACCTGAAATATATGTTTTATCATCTTTTAACCTGAAACTTGTAATATAATAGTGCCGATTTTAACAATGCACACTCATTTGTGTTTTCAATAAAGGCTTAATCATCAAAGTGTCGACCAGACAGTCGCCTCCCTGTCACAGTGAGTCATTGACAATGGGGACTATCTAGTTCTGGCTAACATAACTTATCTGACAGTGTTTTTATTTTCTGATGGTCGCATTCATTAAGTTATGGCGAAACCCCATTTGTTTAACTAACCAGTATCAAACCGCAACATCTCGCACAGTCTCTCGTGAGAAACTCATGATATTATGCAACAGCTCAGAGCACGTGGTTATTCTTGAAAATCAGTATCAACATATTACCTATTTATGAATTTAATTTAATCACATAAAATCTATAAAACAGCATATAATTTCTGAGAAAATGTCAATAAATAAAGATTCTCTACCGACTATTGGTTTTTTCAAAATGAATTTAAGAGTACCCTGATCGGGTGACAACTGCAATGACGGACAAAATATTGTTGACAGGGGTACCAATTTGAAACTTGTGTTCAAATTATGTTGCATGGATTATTAATGCCAGATCAAAAGGAAAATTTATTAGAAATATTGTAAAGTAAAAGGTGAGTCCATTGTATTTGAAAAATTATAGCGTGACAGTTTCCTAGAACGATTCCTGGTTAGGTGTCAGTACGGGATTCATTTTAGCTCAGAGATCCGTAACTGTATATTATATAAACATCTCTGAACTGAACTTTTAGCTAGAGACTACTGTGCAGATGTAGACGAATTCATTGTGAAACGTACAGGACCGTAATACGAGCCACGCTAAATGATTGTTCGTACGGACCGTACAAAGAGTCACGCTAATCTATTTTAAGAAACAAAACAACAACATGTCTTACTAGCACATTCGTATCGCATTTTCTGGTAAACTGCCTTTCCTTTTATTTAACAACAGGCTTAATTTTATAACATAATGTATTGTTTGTAGAAATGGCATCGAAAAGCAAAATATTTGTAAGTTTTTGCATTTATCCGCCGCCTTTACACAAAATCCTATCACGGCCGATCAGCCATTGTTGTTTTCGACGTACATTTTTGTATTTAAATTTTTGTAAAGTGACACTGTCTTCGTTGGTTCACGGAATTCGGCGAAGCCTTAGTAGTGAATTAGTGACCAGCTGGTCATTAAATATTTCTTGGTTTTATATCCATTCGTATTTCAACAATATTTGGCCATCCAAGTCTAAATAACGGGCGAATTTGTTCATTATACGGTGTTCTACAAATCTACAAAGTTATTTGCTTTATTTTAACGGTGATTTTAAACAGGATTATAACTTTAATGTAGGTTTACATATTGTTCAACAGTCTTTTTGCCTCACCTAAAATGCGCATGTGCCTGAAAATAAAGAAACAAAGCTGCTTTAAAGTTACAGGGCAACCTGCATGTATATTGCAACCTGGTTTGCATGCAAGATTGTTTAACTATTACCGTTCCTTTGCTATCGGTCCATCCATTGTAACTTGGTTTGTTTCTTCGACTTCAATGGGAGAGATTTCAAACGGACACTTTTCCTCCTTTGTAGCTGGTCTGTTATATCTAAGATCAATAATCATCCTAGCTGTGCCGCTGCCGCTAACATGGACTGTCAATTTATTATCTCCACGTTCCACAGGCAACTGAAAGTGAAATTGTTACTACATATATATATATATATATTTGCCGTATGCAAGCTACTTCTACTAAAGTTACTGCCATTGGCCCCTCTCAGTCAGCAACTCCTTGTGTATTATTTGCATATCCAAATAAAGAGAAAATGAATGGTGAGAAACTGTAGCACTTTACACGTCAATTCACTGTGATGATCTGACATTCAATGAAATATTTTGTAACTCTATTTTGCTTTATCAGAAGTTTATGGCCCTTTTTCGACTGACCAATATTTAGATAAGTATTTGCATGCAAGTTGGTATCTTCTGTTATCGTTAGTGAAAATTACTAGAATAAATTGATCCAGACTGGACCAACTTGTTCATTGTGATAATCCAACGTACGATGAACTGATTCCTTGGCACATTTTACATTTGTTTGACTAAACGACCTGGCACGTAGTTTCATGGCAAGTAACATAAGTGTATATAAGCAGTCAAAGGCGCAAATTGTTAATGTCTCAGTTTATGTATTGTAATTATAACTTGTTGCAAACATTTCTTTAAGAAATTATGTCCAAAATATATTTCAGAAAGCGTGCAAGAAGAAAATTCAAAACATGTATTACAATTTTAACCGTACTTAGATTACACGTTCAAAAATCCGTTTACATATATAATATACAAGTACAAGTAGTCGTTCGAAAATGGTTAGTAAGCTGTTATGTGCGTGAATGTAAACAAAAACAAGATGTGAATGCATAAAATGTTTAGAAGGAAGACCAAATATTTGAACTTCATAGCTAATAACCTATTACGCCCCCTTTAAGGTCTTTAAGAAACAATATATGATTATTGTCGTCAATAAAATATGTTTGCTCCTTTTAAGGCGCAACATAGCACGTCAATAGATTTATATAAGTTTTGATATAATATAATTGCGGCGTAATTACTAGTAAACGATAAACTTGCAAACACATGCGCAAATACATACCTTTTTTACAATTTGTTGAACGTCTGTATTCTCTCCTGTCAACAATATTTGGCGTGTCCTCCACTCTGTACTTAGTAAATTCACTCTGAGGTCCATTTCAGCGGAATGAGTAGCAATTTTATATTGCGATAGAGCTTGAAGGCAGATCACAGTGTCCTAAATCACAAATTTATCCAGAAAAGGATTATATGAATGGGAAATTTGGTAGTATGCCATATATATGACAAAATACAGTTGTCCCACATGGTAATGGGTTACAATAAATTTGATCTGCATTAAGATACCATATAAGGAGAAGGTAACATGTGGTATATTAACATAAATGTCTTAATACAACATAATTTGCTGCTTTAACAAAAAGAAACTGAAACGTAGTCTGTAAATGCAAGTGAATAAACTAAATCACTAAATAAATTAGACTGTATTTAACAAAGATTGTACATTTTCTGTAACGCATGACTTCACAAATCATATCGTTTTGATAAAATGTGACCTATAAACATTTATAGAATTGATTAGTGACAGTAGATATTCACTTCTAAACTGTTATCAAAACGATAACTAACAAGTGATGTTCTGGTAACTCACGGAGTATCATGGTCTGTGACGTAATCGTTAACTGAATTATTCATTATTGACGAATTGTGACGACATAATAACGCTCCTTATATAAGCTAAATCAAGTGAAATTGCCTTAATGTTGATTGCTTGCATATTAAAGTGTTAATTATATAGATGGAATAACGAAAATACGGAAATCAAAGGCAAGTTGATATCAATATGATGAAGAGCAAATGTAATTACATCGTTTCATAAAAATGATGTTTTAATTTGATATAATGGGAAGAATTAAACAGCGTTTTGTCCGTTTCCGAAAATTGGACGCTGGAATAAAGCGGTGGTATAAATCTCTTGTCAGTTGATACATCCTTGATATAGACCACCAGAGAAATATTTGAATAGAAATATTCTAAAATCGGCCATTTATTTATTTTGTTGGGTTTAACGTCGCACCGACACATATGTCATTTGGGGACTTTCTAGTTTCCATGGTGGAGGAAGACCCCAGGTGCACCTCCGTGCATTATTTCATCGCGAGCGGGCACCTGAGTACGAACCACCGGCCTGCCGTAAGCCAGCTAGATGGCTTCCTCACAAGAAGAATTCAACGTCTTAAATCGGCCACAGTTCCTGACAAGAGTATTATTAAAATTTTTACTTAGATACATATACAGGAAAATGACTCTGTCTTCATGTTTTTCACAAAGTTGATCAATTTGAACAATCTCTGTAACGGGTCATCAAAGGAACATTTCTGTGAAATTATTTTACAATAAAATCTGTAGTATTTATAAAAAATATTGTTAAAGCTCCCACTCTGTATCTTCTTCTTATTTCCCCCTACACTGTCAGATCAGTAGCATTGATGGACGTTTTGTGTGCCGCAGATCAACTGTACAGATCACATACAATTTCTGGTGGATCGAGGTACCTATTGGCAAGTCGAAGCTCGCTCCTGGTCATGACTTTTACGTTTTTGGAGTACATGTTCCGTAGTCTACAGGTTGGTGATAGTTTTAGTCTGTAATTTTTGTACATGTGAGCAATGAGCTTGTTGTGGTCTGAGCGAATCCTGTTTCGACTGATCAAGAAGATGAAAAACATCTTCCTCTAATCATGATTTCTTTAGTGCCTTGATGTTGGTGACTTTCACCTTGTAACTCACAGGCGTTGTTGGTTGTTCTGACTTAGCTCCTAGCTTTGGCAGTTGGTCTGCCTCTTCGTTGCCTGCAAGTCAACAATGGGATGGAATCCATTAGACTGCTACTTTGTAGGTTATACTCGGGCTCTGCATTTTTCCTGGCTAACTTTGGAGCTTTATTGTCGATCAGAGCTTAAATGACAGACAGTGCATCTGTGAGAAAGACGATTGAGGAGCTTTCTTCTACTGAGTCATCAATCATTTAGACGGCCCTCACGAGTGCTTCAGTCTCCGCCTTGTAATTGCTGCAGGGTTTTCCTGTGGCTGCATGTAGTGTTCTTCTCTTGCCAGATGGGTGTAGAATAAATACTCATGCTCCTCCATCTTTGATAGCGCATGTGGCTGATCTATCTATATAGACATGAGTCCATGTTTCAGTCTATTTTTATACTGAAAACCTGACAGACATTGATTTAGTTCATTCTAACAATCTTTGAAGAGAGTCACTTAAAACATTCCAGTGAAATTATTTCTAACTGAGTCAGCAGATTATGACGTGATATTTGCATTTGCCATTATATGTATATAGGAAAAATATACCATGGCCCTTTTAGCAATTTTTCCACAATCTTGAACGATTTAAATGACACAGGAGGAAGGTCACCCAAGGAATTTTTCATTTTCTATGTGAAATTATTTCAAAACTGGACCAACAGCTTACCTATAGGATGAGATGTTATTAATATTTGTTTGTAATTGTTATAAAATCGGGCTAATAGTTACGGACATAAATATTCTAAAATTTCCCACATTGTACATTTAGGGTTAGTCATAACGTTCTCTGATAGCTATTCTTTTACGAATATGAATATATTGAAACATCGTAGCAAAGGAATACCCAAGGCTCATTCAATGAAAACTATTTTAGAAT